>NC_072000.2:4680096-4990978 GCF_028885655.2 Pongo abelii | reverse complement strand
TGTGATGGAAAGCAATGGAATGTGGAATGGAAAGGAACGGAATTTGTGATGGAAAGGAATGGAATGTGGAATGCAATGGAATGGTATGGAAAGTGGTATGGAATGGAATGCAATGGAAATTGCAATGGAATGGAATGCAATGTGGGACGGAATATAATGGAATGTGGAATGGAATGGAGTGGAACTCAGAATGGAATGGAAGGGAATGGAATGTGGAATGGAATGAAATGTAACTGAATGGAATGGAGAGGAATGTGGAATGGAATGTGAAATTGAGTGGAATGGAACGTGGAATGGAACGTGGAATTGAACGTGGGGTGGAACATGGTATGGAATGTGCAATGAAATGTGGAATGGAATGTGTAATGGAACGAAATGGAACATTTAATGGATGGTGGAATGGAACCAGGAATGCAACGTGGAATGGAATGAACTGGAACGTAGAATGGAAAATGGAATGGAATTTGGAATGGAAACTGGAAAGGAATGTGGAATTGAATTGAATGCAATGTGGAATGGAATGGAATGGAAAGAGGAATGGAATGGAATGGAACGTGGAATGGAATGGAATGGTATCTAGAATTGAATGGAATGTGTAATGAAATATGGAATAGAATGTGGAATGGAATGTGGAATGGAATGGAATGGAATATGGAATGAAATGTGGACTTGAACATGGAATGGAATGTGGAGAGGAACGGAATGGATTCTGGAATGGAATGTTGAGTGAAGTATGTAATGGAATGTGGAATGGAACCGAATGGAAAGTGGAATGGAATGTGTAATTGAATGAAGAATGCAACGAAAAATGGAATGGAATGGAATGTCGAATGGAATGTGGAACGGAGTGTGGAATGGAATGTGGAATTTAACGGAATGGAATGTGGAATAGAGTGCGGAATGGAAAGAAGTGGAATGTGGAATGGAATGTGGAAAGGAATGTGGAATGTAATGGAATGGATTGTGTAATGTAATGGAATGGAATGGTATGGAATATGGAATGAAATGTAATGGAATGTGGAACGCAAAGTGGAAAAGAACATGGAATAGAACGTGGAATGGAACGTGGAATGGAATTTGGAATTGAATGAAATAGAAAGTGTAATGGAATGTGGCATGGAATGGAATGGAAAGTGTAATGGAATGAGTGATGGAATGTAATGGAATGTGGAATGGAATGTTGAATGGAACGTTGAATAGAATGTGCAATCGTATGTGGAATGTAAATTAATGGAATGTGGAATTGAATGGAACGGAATGTGGAATAGAATAGAATGCAAAGGAACGTGGAAAAGAATGGAATGGAATGGAATGGAATGCAGAATCAAATGGAATGGAATGTGGAATGCAATGTAATGGAATTGAATGTGCAATTGAATGTAATGTTATGTGGAATGGAATGTAGAGGAATGTGGAACGGAATGGAATGGAATGTGGAATGGAATGGAATGGAATGTGGAATGGAATGGAATGTAACGTGGAATGTAACGTGGAATAGAATATGGAATGGAATTGAATGGAATGTGGAATGGAATGGAGTGGAATGTGGAATAGAATGGAATGGAATGGAATGTGTAGTGGAAAGTGGAATGAAATGGAATGGAAAGTGTGATGGAATGCAATGGAAAGTGGAACGGAATGGAATGGAATGTGAAACGGAACGGAACTTGGAATGGAATGCGAAGGAATGTGGATTGGAATGGAATGGAATGTGTAATGGAATGGAATGGAATGGAAAGTGAAATGTAATTAGAATCGAATGTGAAATGGAACGTAGAATTGAATGTGGAATGGAAAGTAGAATGGAATGAAATGGAAACCGGAATGGAATGGAATGGATCATGGACTGGAAGGTGGAATGCATCATGTAAGGAAACGTGTAATGTAATGAAACGTGGAATGGAATGGAATGGAATGCAGAATGGAATGTGAAATGGAACGTGGAATGGAATGTGAAATGGAACGTGGAATGGAATTTGAAATGGAACGTGGAATGGAACATTGAATGGAATGGAATGGAAGGTGGAATGGAATGTAAAATGGAATGGAATGGTATGTGGAAAGAAATGTGGAAAGGAATGTGGAATGTAATGGAATGTAATGTGGAATGGAATGTGGAATGGAATTCAATGGAATGTGGAAAGGAGTGTGGAACAGAATGTTGAATGCAATGATTAATGGAATGTGGAATGGAATAGAATGGAATGTGGAATGGAATGTGGAATGGAATGTGGAATGGAACGGAAGTAATGTGGAATTGAATGTGGAATGGAATGTGGAAAGAAAACTGGAGCGGAATGGAATGCAATGTGGAACGGAAAGTGGAATGTATAGGAATGGAACATGGATAGGAACGTGGAATGGAAAGTGGAATGCAACGTGGAATGGAATCTGGAGTGGAATGGAATGGAATGGAATGCCAAGTGGAATGAAAGGTGGAATGGAATGTTGAAATGAATGTGGAATGGAATGGAATGGAATGTGGAATGGAATGTGGAATGGAATGTGGAGTGGAGAGTGGAATCGAATGTGGAATGCAACAGAGTGGAAAGTGTTATGGAATTTGTAATGCAATAGTGGAATGGAACGTGAAATGGAATGGAATTGGACATGAAATGGAACGTGAAATGGAATGGAATAGAACATGGAATGGAACGTGGAATGGAATGGAATAGAACATGGAATGGAAAGTGGAATGGAATGTGGAAAGTTTTGGAATGTGGAAAGGAATGGAATGGAAAGTGGAATGGAATTTAATGGAATATGGAATGGAATTGAAAGGAATGTGAAATGGAATGTGTAATGGAATGTGAAATGGAAGGTGGAATGAAACGTGGAATGGAACAGAAAGAAACATCGAATGGAGTGGAATGGAATGTCGGATGGAATGGAATGGAAAGCGGAATGGAATGGAATGAAATGTGGCATGGAATGCGCAATGCAATGGATTGGAATGTGGAATGGAATGTAATGGAACGTGGATTGGAAAGATTAATGGAACGTTTACTGGAACGTGGAATGGAATGTGGAATGTAATGGAATGGAATTGAATGTGGAATGGAATGCATGAGAATGTGTAATGGAATGTGAAACGGAAAGTGCAATGAAATGTTGAATGGAATGGAATGGAATTTGGAATGGAATGTGGAATGGAATGTGGAATGCAATGTGGTATCGAACATGAAATGAAATGTGGAAGGGAACATGGAATGTAATGCAAAGGAATGTGGAATAGAATGTAGAATAGAATGTGGAATCCAATGTGGAATAGACTGTGTTATGGAATGTGTAATGGAATGCAAATGAATGTGGAATGGAATGGATATGAAAGTGGAAAGGAATGTGGAAGGGAATGCAATGGAATGTGGAATGTAACGGAATGGAATGTGGAATGGAAAGTAATGGAAGGGAATGTGGAATGGAATGTGGAAAAGAGTGTGAAATTGAATGTTCAATGGAACAGAATGGAATGTGGAATGGAACGGGGAATGGAGTGTGGAATGGAGTGGAATGGAATGAGGAATGGAACGTGGAATGGAAGGTGGAATGGAATGTGGAATGGAATGTGGAATGGATTGGAATGGAAAGTTAAATGGAATGGAAAGGAATGTGGAATGGAACGTGGAATGGAATGGAATGGAACAAGGAATGGAACGTGGAATGCAATTGAATGGAAAGTGGAATGGAATGTGGAATGGAATGTGGAAAGTATTGGAATGTGGAAAGGAACGGAATGGAATGTGGAAAGGAAGGGAATGGAAGGTGATGTCGAATGTCGATTGAAACGTGGAATGGAATGGAATGGAACATGGAATGGAATGGAATGGAACGTTGAATGGAATGTGGAATGGAATGTGGAATGCAATGTAATTGAATATGGAATGGAATGGAATGGATTGAGGAATGGATTTTAAGATGGAATTTGGAATGGACTGTGGAATGGAAAGGAATGGACTGTGGAATGGAATGTGGAATTGAATGTGTAATGGAATGTAAAGGAATGTGGAATGGAATGGGGAATGGAATGTGGAATGGAACGTGGAACAGAATGGAATGGAATGTGGAATGGAACGTCTAATGTTACGGAATGGATCATGGAATGGAATTTTGAATGGAACTAGGTATTGAACGCGGAATGTAATCTGTAACGGAAGGTAAAATGGAAAGTGCAATGGAATGTGGATTGGAACGTGGAATGGAATGTGCAATGGAATGTAAAGGAATGTGGATTGGAATGTGGAATGAAATTCAATGGAATATGGAATGGAATGTGGTATGGAATGTGGAATGGAATGGAATGAAATGTGGAATGGAATGAGGTTTGGAATTGAATGGAATGTAGAATGGAGTGGAATGGAATGTGGAATGGAATGTTGAATGGAATGGAATGGAATGTGGAAAGGAACGTAAAATTGAATGTGGAATGGAATGTGGAATATAATATGGAATGATGTGGCATGGAATATGGAACTGAATGGAATGGAATGTGGAATCAAATGTGGAATGGAATGTAATTCAATATGGAATGGAATGGAATGGATTGAGGAATGGAATGTGAAATGGAATGTGGAATGGACTGTGGAATGTAATGGAATGGACTGTGGAATGGAATGTGGAATGAATTGTGGAATGGAATGGAAAGGAATGTGGAATGAAAAGGGGAATGGAATGTCGAATGGAATGTGGAACGGAATGGAATGGAAAGTGGAATGGAACGTGTAATGGTATGGAATGGAACGTGGAATGGAAAGTTGAATGGAACTAGGAATTGAACTTGGAATGTAATGTGGAAAGGAAGGTACAATGGAATGTGCAATGGAATGTGGAATGGAATGTGGAATGGATCGTGGAATGGAATGTGCAATGGATTGTAATGGAATGCAGAATGCAACGTGGAATGCAATGTGGAATGGAATATGGAATGTAATGGAGTGAAATGTGGAATGGAAAGTGGAATGGAATTGAATAGAATGTAGAATGGAATGGAATGGAATGTGGAATGGAATGTGGAGTGGAATGCATTGCAATGTGGAATGGATTGTGGAATGGAATGGAATGGAATGTGGAATGGAATGTGGACAGGAATGCAATGGAATGTGGAATGGAATGTGGAATGGAACATGGAATGGAATGTGAAATGGAAAGTGGAATGGAATGTGCAGTGGAACGTGGAACGGAACGGGGAATGTAATGGAATGGAAATGGAATGGAACGTGGAATTGAATGGATGGAAGGTGGAGTGGAACGTTGAATGGAATGTGGAATGGAACGTGGAATGGAACGTGGAATGGAATGTAATGGATTGCAGAATGGAACGTTTAATGGAATGGAATGGAAAGTGGAATAGAAAGTGGAATGGAATGGAATGTGGAATGTATCGTGGAATGGAACGTGGAATGGAATGGAATGCAAAGTGGCGTGAAAGGCAATGGAATGTGGAATGGAATGTGGAATGGAATGGAATGGAATGGCATTTGGAAAGGAATGGAATGGAATGTGGAATGGAAAGAATGGAATGTGGAATGGAATGGAATGGTATGGAATGTAGAATGAAATGGAATCAAATGGAATGTGATGTTGAATGGAATGGAAATTAGTGTGGAATGCAAAGGAATGGAATGTGAATTGGAAAGGAATGGAACATGGAATGGAATGGAATGGAATGGAATGTGAAATGGAATGTGGAATGGAAGGTGAAAGGGAATGTGGAATGGAAAGTGGAACGGAATTAAATGGAATGTGGAAAGGAATGGAATGGAATGTGGAGTGGCATGGAGTGGAAGCTGGAATGGGACGTGGAATTGAAGTTGGAATGGAACATGGAATGGAATGTGGAAGGAATGTAGAATGGAATGGAAAAGAATGTGGAATGGAACTTAATGGAATGTAGAATGCAATGTGGAATGGAATTGAGTGGAATGTGGAATGGAATGTGGAATAGAATGGAATGTGGAATGGAATGGAATTCAATGGTATGGAACATGGAATGGAATGGAATGCAATGTGCAGTGGAATCTGGAATGGAATGGAATGGAACGTGGAATGGAACATGGAATTGAACGTGAAATTTAAGGAGGAAAGGAAAGCGGAATGGAAAGTGGAATGGAACGTGGAATGAAATGTGGAATGGAATGGAATGGAATGTGGAATGCAATTGAATGGAATGTGGAGTGGAATTTAATGGAATGCAGAATGGAATGTGGAATGGAATGGAATGGAATGTGGAATGGAATGTTGAATGGAATCAAAAGTGGAATGGAATGGAATTTAATGATATGAAACCTGGAATCCAATGAAATGGAAGGTGGAATGGAATGTAACGGAATGTGGAATGGAAGCGAATGTATTGTCAAATGGAATGTGGAATGGATTGGAATGAAATGGAATGGAATCTGGAATGGAACGGAATAGAATATGTAATGGAAAGGAATGGAATGTGGAATGGAATGGAAGGATATGGAAAGTGGAATGCAATTGAATGGAATGGAAAGTAATGTGGAATGGAATTGAATGGAATGTGGAATACAATGGAATGAAACGTGGAATGGAATGTGTAGTGGAATGTGGAAAGCAACATGAAATGGAATGTGAAATGGAATGGGGAAAGGAATGTTATGGGATGTGGAATGGAATGGAAGGGAATGTGGAAAGAAATGGAATGGAATGAAGAACGGAATATGGAATAGAATGCAACGGAATGTGGAGTGGAATGTGGAATGGGATGGAAAGGAATGTGGAATGGAAAGGAATTTAATGGTATGGAATGCGGAATGGAACAGAATGTAATGTGGAATGGAATGAAATGGAATGTTGAATGGAAAGTGGAAAGGAAAGGAAATGAATGTGGAATGGAATGGAATGGAATGTGGAATGGAATGGAATGTGGAATGGAATGGAATGCCATATGGAATAGAATGGAATGGAATGGAATATGGAATGGAACAGGGAATGCAATGTGGAATGGAATGTGGAATGGAATGTGGAATGTAATGGAGTGTGGAATGGAATACAATGTAATGCGGAATGGAATGGAATGGAAAGCAATGTGGAATGGAATGTGGAATGGAATGTGGAAATGAATGAAATGGAATGTGGAAAGCAAAATGAAATGGAATGCAATGGAATGTAGAATGGAGTGGAATGCAAAGAGGAAAGGAATGTGGAATCGAATGTGGAATGGAACGTGGAATGGAGTGGAAGGGAACGTGGAATGGAATGGAATGGAATGTGGAATGCAGTGCAACAGAATGTGGAATGCAATGGAATAGAATAAACGGAAATTGAAATAGAATGGAATGGAATGTGGAAAGCAATGGAATGGAAGTTGGAATGGAAAGGAAATGAATGGAATGCTTAATGGAATGGAACGGAATGTGGAATGGAACGTAATGGAACGTGGAAGGGAACGTGCAATGCAATGTGGAATGGAATGTGGAAAGTAATGGAATGGAAGTTTTAATGGAAAGGAAAGGAATGGAATATGGAATGGAATGGAATGGCATATGGAATGGAATGTGGAATGGAATGCAATGGAACGTGGAATGGAACGTGCAATGCAATGTGGAATGGAATGTGGAATGGCATATGGAATGGAATATTGAATGGAATGTGGAATGGAATGGAATGGTATGTGGAATGGAATGGAATGGAATGTGGAATGGAATGGAATGGAATGTGGAATGGAATGGAAAGGAATGTGGAATGGAATGGAATGGAATGTGGAATGGAATAAAGCGGAAGTTCGAATGGAATAGAGTAGAATGTGAAATGAATTGCGGAATTGAATGAGGAATGGAATGGAATGGAATGTGGAATGGAATGGAATGGAATGTGGAATGGAATGGAATGGAATGTGGAATGGAATGGAATGGAATGTGGATTGGAATGGACTGGAATGTGGAACGGAACGTGGAATAGAACGTGGAATGGTACGTGGAATGGAACACGGAATGGAACGTGGAATGGAACGTGGAATGGAACATGTAACGGAACATGGAATGGAATTGAATGTGGAACAGAATTTGGAATGGAATAGAATGGAATGTGGAATGGGACGTGCAATGGAACATGGAGTGGTACGTGGAATGGAACATGGAGTGGTACGTTGAATGGATCCTGGAATGGAACATGGAATGGAATGGAATTGAATGTGGAATGGAATGTTATAGAATGTAATGTGGAATCCAATGGAATGGAATGTGGAATGGAATGCAATGGAATGTGGAATGGAATGCAATGGAATGTGGAATGGAACGTGGAATGGAAAGTGGAATGGTACGTGGAATGGAACGTGGAATTGAACATGGAATGGAACGGAATGGAAAGGGGAATGGAATGTTATGGAATGGAATGTGGAATGCAAAGGAATGGAATGGAATGAAATTGAATGGAATGTGTAATGGAAAGGAATGGAATGTGGAGTGGAATGAAATGGAATTCAATGTGGAATGCAGAGGAATTAAATGGAATTGAATGTGGAATGGAATGAAGCGGACGGTGGAATGGAATAGTGTGGAATGTGGAATGAAATGTGGAACGGAATGTGGATTGGAATGTGGAATGGAATGGAATGGAAAGTGAAATAGAATGGAATGTATCGTGGAAAGGAATGGAATGGAATTTAGACCCGAATGGAGTGTACTGTGGAATGGAAAGGAATGAAGTAGAAGATGGAATGGAACGGAATGGAATGTGGAATGGAATGTGGAATGGAATGGAGTGGAATGTGGAATGGAATGGAATGGAATGTGGAATGGAATGGAATGAAATGTGGAATGGAACGTGGAATGGAAAGGAATGGAGTGTGTAATGGAATGTGGAATGGAATGGAATGGAACTTGTAATGGAAGGGATCATTGAATGGAATGTGGAATGGAATGTGAAATGCAATGTGGAATGGAATGTAATGGAATGGTGAATGGAATGTGGAATGGAATGTGGAACGGAATGGAATGGAAGGTGGAGTGGAAAGTGGAGTGCAACGTGGAAAGGAACGTGGATTGGAACGTGGAATGGAACGTGGAATGGAATGTGGCATGGAATGTGGAGTGGAATGTGGAATGGAATGGAAACAATGTGGAATGGAATGGAATGGAATGTGGAATGGAATAGAATTTAATTTGGAATGGAATGTGGAATGGCATGGAATGCAACCTGGAATGGAATGGAATGCAACATGGAATGGAATGGAATGGAATGGAATGTGGAATGGAATGGAATTGAATGGAATGTAGAATGAGATGCAATTGAATGTGCAATGGAATGTGGAATGGAGTGGAATGGAATGTCGAATGGAATGGAATCAAATCTGGAATGGAATGTGGAATGGAATGGAATGTTAAATGGAAAGGAGTGGAATGGAATGCAATGTGAAATGCATCGGAAATGGAATGGAATGTGGAATAGAACGGAATGGAATGGAACTGAAAGGAATGCGCAATGGAATTGAATTGAATGGAACGGAAAGTGGAATGGAAAGGAATGCTTTGTGGAATGAATGAAATGGAATGGAATGTGGAATGGAAGGGAATGGAAACGAATGGAATGGGATGTGGAATGGAAAGGAATGGAAAGTGGAATGGCATGGAATGGAATGTGGAAAGGAATGGAATGCAATGGAATGGAATGTGGAATGGAATGGATAGGAATGTGGAATTGAATATGGAATGGAATGGAATGGAATATGGAATGGAAAGAAATGGAATGTGGAATGGAATTGAATGGTATGTGGAATGGAACATGGAATGGAATCGAATGGAATGTGGAATGAAATGGAAGGGAAAGTTAAATGGAATGGAATGGAATGTGGAAAGGAATGTGAAATGGAATGTGGAATGGTATGGATTGGTACGGAATGTGGAATGGAATGTGAAATGGAATACAAGAGAATGTGGAATGGAATGTGGAATGGAATCGAGTGGACTGTTGAATGGAATGTGGAATGGAATGTGGAATGGAATGGAATGGAATGAGGAGTGGAAATTGGCATTGTACGTGGAATGGAACGTAGAATGGAATGTGGAATGGTATGGAGTGGAATGTGGAATGGAATGTGGAATGCAATGGAATTTTTAATGAAATTGAATGGAATGTGGAATTGAATGGAATGGAATAGAATGGAAATGAATTTGAAATGCAATGGAATGTGGAATGGAATGGAATTGAATGGGATGGAATTTGAAATGGAATGGAACTGAATGTGGAATGGAATGCAATGGAATAGGTCATGGAATGAATGCAAAGTGGAATGGAATGGAATGGAATGGAATGGAATGTAATGGAATGTGGAATGGAATGGAATGGAATGGAATGTGGAATGGAATGGAATGGAATGAAATATGGAATGGAATGTGAAATGGAATCAAATGCAATTTGATATGGAATGGAATGGAATATGGAATGGAATGGAATGGAGTGTGTAATGCAATGGAATGGAACGTGGAATGGAATGGAAAGGAATGTGGCATGGAATGGAATTGAATGTGGAATTGAATGTGGAAATAAATGGAATGGAATGTGAAAAGGAATGGAATGGAGTGTGGAATGGAATTTGTAATGGAACGGAATGTTATGTGAAAGGGAATGTGTAATGGAAGGTGGAATAGAATGTCAAATGTAATGGAATGGAAAGTGGAATTGAAGGTGGAATGGAAAGGAATGGAATGTGGAATTGAATATGGAATGGAATGGAATGGAATGTGGAATGGAATGAAATGGAATGTGGAATGTAATGGAATGGAATATGGAAAGGAACAGAATGTGGAAAGGAATGTAAATAAATGGAATGGAATGGAATGGAATGTGGAATGGAATGGAGAGGAATGTGGAATGGAAAGGAATGGAATGTAGAAATGAATCGAATGAAATATGGAATGGAATGGAAAGGAAAGGAATGGAATGTGGAATGCAACAGAAGGGAATGTGGAATGGAATTTGGAATGGAATGGACTGGAAAGGAATGGAATGTGGAATGGAATGGAAAGGAATTTGGAATGGAATGTCTTGTGGAATGGAATGGAAAGTTGAATGCATTGCAATGGAATTTGGAATGGAATGGAATGGAATGTGGAATGAAATGAAATGGAATGGTATGGAATTTGAAAAGAAATGGAATTGAATGTGGAATGGAATGGAATGGAATGTGGAATGGTAAGTGGAATGGAATAGAATGGTTGGTGAAAAGGAATGGAATGGAATGTGGAATGGAAAGGAATGGATTGGATGTGGAATGGACTGGAAAGGAAGGTGGAATGGAATGCGGAATGGAATTGAATGGAATGTGGAATGGAACATGGAATGGAATCGAATGGAAAGTGGAATGGAATGGAAGGGAATGTTAAATGGAATGGAATGGAATGTGGAAAGGAATGTGGAATGGAATGTGGAATGGTATGGATTGGTATGGAATGTGGAAGGAAATGTGGAATGGAATACAATAGAATGTAGAATGGAATGTGGAATGGAATGGAGTGGACTGAGGAATGGAATGTGGAATGGAATGGAATGGAATGAGGAGAGGAAATTGGAATTGTACGTGGAATGGAACGTAGAATGGAATGTGGAATGGTATGGAGTGGAATCTGGAATGGAATGTGGAATACAATGGAGTTTGTAATGAAATTGAATGGAATGGAAACGAATGTGGCATGGAATGGAATTGAATGCGGAATTGAATGTGGAAATAAATGGAATGGAATGTGAAAAGGAATGGAATGGAGTGTGGAATGGAATGCGTAATGAAACGGAATGTAATGTGAAAGGGAATGTGTAATGGAATGTGGAATAGAATGTCAAATGTAATGGAATGGAAAGTGGAATTGAAAATGGAATGGAATGGAATGGAATGTGGAATGGGAAGTGGGATGCAATGGAATGCAATGTGGAATGGATTGTGGAATGGAATTTGGAATGGAAAGCGGAATGCAATGGAGTGGAATGTGGAATGCAATGTGAAGTGGAATGTAATGAAATGTGAAATGGAATTTCGATTGGAATGTGGAATGGAAAGTTGAATGGAAAGTGGAAAGGTGCGTGGAATGGAACGGAATGGATCATGTAATGGAATGTGGAATGGAATGGAATGGAATGTGTAATGGGATGGAATGGAATGAGGTTTGGAATGTGGAAAGGAAAGTGGAATGGAATGGAATGAGGAATGGAAGGTGGAATTTAATTGAATGGACCTTGGAATGGAACGTAGAATGGAACGTGGAATGGAACGGAATAGAATGTGAAAAGGAATGTGCAATGGAATGGAATGGAATGGAATGTGGTATGGGGTGTGGAATGGAATGTTGAATGGAATGATTAATGGAATTTTGGATGGAATGTAATGGAATGTGGAATGGAATGTGGAATGGAATGTGAATTGGAACAAAAATTATGTGGAATGGAACGTGGAATGGAATGTTGAAAGGAAACTGGAACGGAATGAAATGTGGAAAGGAAACTGGAATGGAACGGAATGGAACGTGGAATGGAACGTGGAATGGAACGTGGAATGGAATGGAATAGAAAGTTGAACAGAACATTGAATGGAACGTGGAATGCGATGTGGAATGGAATGTGGAATGGAATGGAATGCAATGTGGAATGAAATCTGGAATGCAATGTGGAATGGAATGCAGAATGGAACAGAATGGAATGTGGAATGAAATGTGTAGTGGAGAGGTGAATCGAACATGGAATGTAACGGAATCGAAAGTGGAATGGAATTTTTAATGGAATTGAGGAATGGAATGTGAAATGTAATGGAATGGAATGTGGAGCTGAACATGGAAAGAAATGGAATGGAACATGGAATGGATCGTGGAAAGGAATGTTGAATGGAATGTGGAATGGAATGTGGAAAGGATTGTAATGTGGAAAGAAATGGAATGGAATGTGTAATGGAATGGATAGGAATGTGTAATGGAATGTGGTATGGAATGCGAAATGGAAGGTGGTATGAAAATTGGAATGGAACAGAATGGAACATGTAATGGAATGGAATGGAATGTGGAATGGAATTTAGGATGGAATGGAATGCGGAATGGAATTGAATGGAACGAGGAAAGGAATGTGGAATGGAATGTGGAATGGAATGTGGAATGGATTCTGGAATGGAATGTAATGGAATGTGGAATGGAATTTGGAATGGAATGCAGTCGAATGGGGAATGGAATGTGTAATGGAATGTGGAATGAAATGTGGAATGGAATGGAATGGAAAGTGGAATGGAACATGGAATGGAATGGAACAGAACGTGGAATGGAACGTGGAATGGAATGTGCAATGGAACATGGAATGGAATGTGAAATGGAACGTGTAATGGAAAGTGCAATGGAATGTGGAATGGAACATGGAATATAATGAAATGGAAAGTGGAATGGAATGTGGAAGTGAATGGATGGAACGTGGAGTGCAACGAGGAATGGAATGTGGAATGGAATGTGAAATGGAACGTGGAATGGATTGTAAACGGAATGTGGAATTGAAGGTGGAATGAAATGGAATGGAATATTGAATACAATGTGTAATGGAATGAAATGGAACCTGGAATGGATCGTGGAATGGAAGGTGGAATACAATGTGAAATGGAATGGAATGGAATGTGGAATGAAACGGAATTTAATGTGGAATGGAATGTGGAATGGAATGGAATGGAATAGAATGTGGCAAGAAACGGAATGGAATGTCGAATGGGAACAATGGAATGTGGAATGGAATGGAATGGTATGGAATTTAGAAAGGAATGGAAGGGAATGGAATGAAATGTGAAATGTAATGGAATTTAGTGTGGAATGCAAAGAAATGTAACGTGGATTGGAAAGGAATGGAACATGGAATTGAATGCAATGGAATGTGAAATGACATGTGGAATAGAATGTGATATGCAATGTGGAAAGGAATTTGGAACGGAATTAAATGACTCGTGTAAAGGAATGGAATGGAATGTGGAATGGAATGGAATGGAAGCTGGAATGGAACGTGGAATGGAACCTGGAATAGAACGTGGAATGTAATGTGGAAGGAATGTTCAATGGAAAGGAATGGAATGTGGAATGGAATTTAATGGAATGCAGAATGGAATGTGGAATGCAATGGAATAGAATGTGGAATGGAATGTGGAATGGAATGGATTGTGGAATGGAATGGTATTTAATGGTGTGGAATATGGAATGGAATGGAATATAATGTACAGTGGAATCTGGAATGGAATGGAATGGAACGTGGAATGGAAAGTGGAATTGAACGTGAAATCGTACGCAGAATGGAACGTGGAATGGAACGTGGAATGAAATGTGGAATGGAAGGTAATGGAATGTGGAATGGAAGGGAATGTAATTTGTAATGGAATGTGGAATGGAATGCAATGAAGTGGATTGGAATGTCGAATGGAATGGAATGGAATGTGTAATGGAATGGAATGGAATGTGGAATGGAATTGAATGCTATGGAATGGGGAATGGAGATGAATTGAATGTAATGGAATGTAGAATGGAACGGAATGGAACGTGGAATGGAAAATGGAATGCAAACTGGAATGGAACGTGGAATGGAAAGTGGAATGGAACATGGAATGGAATGTGAAGTGGAACGTGGAATGTAATGTAATGGAACGTGGATTCTAATGTGGAATTGACTGGATACAACGTGGATTGGGACGTGGAATGGAATGTGGAATGGAAGGTGGAATGGAATGTGGAATGGAAAGTAATGGAATTTGGAATGGAACGTGGAATGGAAAGGAATGGAATGTGGAATACAATGTGGAATGGAATGGAATGTAACGTGGAATGGATCACGGAATGGCACGTGGAATGGAATGTGGAAAGGAATGGAATGGAATGTGGAATGAAAGGGAATGGAATGTGGAATGGAAAGGAATGGAATGGAAATTGGAAAGGAATGGAATGAAATGTGGAATGGAATGGAATTAGGAATGGAATGGAATGGAATGCGGTATGGAATGTGGAAAGGAAAGTGGAATGTAATGGAATGTAATGTGGAATGGAAATTCGAAACGAATTGAATGCACCTTGGAATGGAATGTACAATGGAGTGGAAAGAGGAATGGAATGGAAAGGAATGGTGTGGAATGGAAAGTGGAATGGAATGGAAGGGAATGTGCAATGGAATATGGAATGGAATGGGATGCAGTCTGAAATGGAATGTGGAATAGAATGGAACGGAAAGTGGAATGGAATGTGGAATGGAATGGAATGTGGAACGGAATGGAATGGAATGCGGAGTGGAATGGAATGGTTTGTGGAATGGAATAGAATTTAATGGAATGGAATGTGGAATGTAATGGAATCGAATGGAATGGAATGTGGAATGGAATCGAATGGAATGGGGAATGGAAATGAATTGAATGTGGAGTGGAATAGAAAGGAATGAAATGTGGAGTTGAATGGAATGGAATGGAATGCAGAATGGAATGGAATGCAATGGAATGTGGAATGGAATGGAATGCAATGGAATGTGGAATGGGGTCGAATGGAATGTGGAATGGAACTGAATGAAACTTGGAATGGAATTTAGAATGGAAGGGAATGAAATGTGGAATGGAATGTATTGGAATGTGGAATGGAATTGAATTTGGAATGGAATGGAATGGAATGTGGAATAGAAAGGAATGCTATATGGCCTGGAATGGAATGGAATGTGGAAAGAAATTGAGCAGAATGTGGCACGGAATGGAATGGAGTGTGAAATTTAACGAAATGGACTGTGGATTGGAAAGGAATGGAATGTGTAATGGAGTGGAATGGAATGTGGAATGGAATGGAATCGAATGTGGAGCAGAATGGAATCGAATGTGTAATGGAATGTGGAGTGGAATGGAATGGAATGGAAAGGAATGTGGAATGCAATGGAATAGAAAGGAATGTGGAATGCAATGGGAAGTCTAATGGAATGTGAAATGCAATGGAATGGATTGGAATGGAATGGGGAATGCAAAGGAATTGAATTGAATGTGGAATGGAACGGAATTGAAAGTCGAATGGAATGTGGAATGGAATGTGGAATGGGACGGAATGGAATGTGGAATGGAAACTGGAATTCAATGAGGAATGGAACGTGGAATGCAAAGGAAAGAAATGTGAAATGGAAGGTTGAATGGCTGAGAATGGAACGTGGAATGAAATGTGAAATGGAAGGATGAATGGGTGAGAATGGAACGTGGAATGTAATGGAATGGAATGATGAATGGAATGAGGAATGGAATGCGGATTGGAGGGTGGAATGGAAAGTGGAATGGGTTGGAAAGGAACATGGAATGGAATGTGGAATGGATTGGAATGGAATGTCAAATGGAATGGAATGTCAAATGGAATGGAATGGAATGTGGTATGGAATGGAATGGAATGTGGAATGGAATGAGGAATGGAAAGGAATGGAATGTGGCATTGAATTTGGAATGGAATGTGGAATGGAATGGAATGTGGTATGAAATGGATTCAATGGAATGTGGAATGCAATGTGGAATAGAATGGGATTGAACGGAATGTGCATTGGATGTGGAATGGAATGGAATTGAACGTGGATTGGAATGAAATGTGGAATGGAATGGAATCGAATGGAATCGAAAGTGGAATGGAATGGAATGCAATGCGTAATAGAATAGAATGGGATGGAATGAGGAATGGAATGTGGAATGGAATGGAATGGAATGTGGAATGGAATGGATTGGAATGTGGAATGTAGTGTGGAATTGAATGGAATGCAACGCGGAATGGAATGGAATGTGGAATGGAACGTGGAACGTAATGGAATGGAACGTGGAATGGGAGACCACATAATATGTAATGGATCATGGAAAGGAAGGATGAATGGAACATGGATTGGAATGTGGAATGTGGAATAGAATGGAAAGGAATGTGGAATGGAGGGGAATGGAACGTGGAATTGAATACAATAGAATGTGGAATGGAATATGGAATGGAACGGAAAGTGGAATGGAATGGATTGTGAATTGGAATGGAAAGCAATTTGGAATGGAATGTAACGGGATGCAGAATGGAAAGGAATGGAATGTGGAATCTAATGGAAAGGAATGTAATATGGACTGAAATGGAATGGAATGGAATGTGGAATGGAATGTTTTATGGAATGGAATGAAATGTAGAATGGAACACGGAATGGAACGTGGAAAGCAATGTAGAACGGAACGTGGAATGGAACATGGAATGGAATGGAATGGAACGTGGAATGGAAAGTGGAATGGAAAGGAATAGCAATTGGAATGGAACGGAAAGGAAAGGAACGAGGAATGGAATGTGGAATGGAAAGTGGAATGGAATACTGACTGGAATGGAATCGAATGGAATGCACAATGGAATCTGGAAAGGAGTGGAATGGAACCAGGAATGGAATGGAAAGGAAAGTGGAATGGATTGGAATGGGATGTGGAATGGAATGTGGACTGGAATGGAATGCAGAATCAAATCGAATGAAATGTGGAATGGAATGTGGAAGTGAATGGCATTGAATGGAATGTGGAAAGGAATGGAAAGGGATCTGCAATGGAAAGGAATGGAATGTGGACTGGAATGGAATGGAATGTGGAGTGGAATGGAATGGAATGGAATATGACTACAATGGAATGGAATGGAATGTGCAATGAAATGTGGAATGGAATAGCATATGACAGAAATGGTATGGAGTGGAATGGGCAATTGAATGTGGAAAGGAATGGAATGCAGAATGGAACGTGGAATGGAATGGAATGCAATGTGGAATGGAATGGAATGCAATGTGGAATTGAATGGAAGGGAGTGTGGAATGGAATAGAATGGAATGTGGAACGGAATGGAATGTGGAATGCAATGGACTGTGGAATATAATGGTATGGATTTGAATGGAATGTGAAATAGAATTGAATGAAATGGAATGGAATGTGAAACGGAATGGCATGGAATGTGGAACGGAATGGAATGGAATGTGGAATGCAATGGAATGGAATGTGGAATGGAATATGGAATGCAATGCAATGGAAAGTGGAATGGAATGGAATGGAGTGTGGAAAGGAATGGAATGGAATGTGGAATGAAATCTGGAATGGAATGGAATGGAATGGAATGTGGAATGAAATGGAATGGAATGTGGTATGGAATGGAATGGAATCTGTAATGGAATAATAGAATGGAATGGAATGGAATGTTGTATGGAACGGAATGGAATGTGAAATGGAAGAATGGAATGGAAAGGAAAGTGGAAAGGAAAGGAATGTTTAATGGAATGGAATGGAATGTGGGATGGAATGTGTAATTGAATGGAATGGAACGTGGATTGGAACGGAATGAAATGAGGAATGGAATGTGGAATGGAAGCTGCAATGGAATGCGGAATAGAATATGTAATGGAATGTTATGGAATGTGGGATGGAATGTGGAATGGAATGGAATGGAAAATAGAGTGGAATGGAGTGGAATGTGGAATGTAATGTGGAATGGAATGGAATGGAACGTAGAGTGGAATGGAATGGAATGGAATATGAAATGTAGGAATGGAATGGAAAGGAATGTAAAGGGGAATTGAAAAGAAATTGGAGTGGAATGGAATGGAATGTGGAATGGAATGGAATGGAATGTTGAATGGAATGGAATGTGGAATGGAATATGGAACGGAATGGAATGGAAAGGAATGTGGAATGGAACATGGAATGGAACATGGAATGGAAAGATCAATGGACCCTGGAATGGAAAGTGAAATGTAATGGTATGGAATGGAATGTGGAATGGAATGGAATGGAATTTGAAATGGAATTGAGTGGAATGTGGAATGGAATATGTAATGGAATGGAATGGAACCTGCAATGGTAGAAGGAATGGAAAGTGGATTAAAACTTGGAATGGAACTTGGAAAGGAATGGAATGGAACGTGTAATGGAAAGTGGAATGGAACGTGGAATGGACCTTGAAATGGAACATGGAATGGAAAGTGGAATGGACCCTGGAATGGAATGTGGAATGGAATGGAATGGAAAGTGGAATGGAATGGGATGGAATGCAATGTGGAATGAATGGAATGGAGTTCGAAATGAAATGGAATGGAATGTGGAACGCAATGGAATGTGGAGTGGAATGGAATGGAATGTGGAATGGAATATGAAATGGAATGGAATGGAACGTGCAATGGTACGAGAAATGGAACGTGGAACAGAAGTTGGAATGGAACCTACAAAAGAATGGAATGCAACGTGGAATGGAATGTGGAATGGAACGTGGAATGGAACATGGAATGGAACATGGAATGGAACATGGAATGGAATAGAAAGGAACGTGGAATGGAACGTGGAGTGAAACGTGGAATGAAACGTGGAATTGGAGCATTGAATGAATGGAATACTACGTGGAATTGAATGGAATGGAATGTGGAATGCAATGGAATGCAATTCAATGGAATGTGAAATGGAATGGAATGGAATGTGCAATTAAATGTGGAATGGAATGGAATGGAATGTGCAATGGAATGTGGAATGGAATGCAATGGAATATGAAATGGAATGTAATGGAATGGAATGTGGAATGGAATGGAATGGAATGTGAAATGCAATGGAGTGGAATGTGGAATGGAATGTGGAATGGAATGGAATGCAATGTGGAATGGAATGGAATGTGATGTGGAATGGAATAGAATGGAATGGAATGGAAGGTGGAATGTAATGCGGAATGGAATGGAATGAAAAGTGGAATGGAATGTCGAAAAGATTGGAATGGATTGTGGAATGGAACGTGGAATGGAAAGTGGAATGAAAGGTGGAATGGAACGGAATGGAAGGAGGAATGGAATTGATTGGAACGTGGAATGGAATGGAATGAAACGTAGAATGGAATGGAATGGAAGGTGAAATGGAATGGAATGAAACGTAGAATGGAATGAAATGGAATTTGGAATGGAATGGAATGGAATGTGGAAAGGAATGTAATGGAAAGTGGAATGTAATGGAATGGAATGTGGAATCGAATGGAATGGAATATGGAATGGAATGGAATGGAGTGGAATGTGGAATGGAACGTGAAATGCAATGTGGAATGGAAAGTGGATTGCAATGGAATGGAATGAGGAATTGAATGTTGAATGGAATGGAATGGAATGTGGAAGGGAAATGAATGGACTCTGGAATGAAATTTGGAATGGAATGGAATGGAATGTGGAATGGATTGGAATGGAATGTGGAATGGAATACGATGGAACGTGGAATAGAATGGAATGGAATGTTGAATTCAATGGAATGGGATGAAATGCGGAATGGAATGTGAAATGGAATGTGCAAAGGAATGGAATAGAAAGTGGAAAGCAATGTGGAATGGAATGGAACGGAATGTGGAATGCAGTGGAATGGAACATGGAATGGAATGTGGGGCGGAATGGAATGGAATATGGGACGGAATGGAATGGATAATGGAATGGAGTGAAATGGAATTTAATGGAATCTGAAATGGAATTGAATGGAATGGAATGGAATTGAATAAGGATTTGAATAGATTGGAATGAGGAATGGAATGGAATTGAATAAGGATTTGAATAGATTGGAATGAGGAATGGAATGCAATGGAATGGATTGGAATGCGGAATGGAATGTGGAATGGAATGGTATGGAGTGGATTGGAATGTGGAATCGAATGTGAAATGAGTTGGAAAGGAATGTGGAATCGAATGTGAAATGGAATGGAATGGAATTTGGAATGGAATGTGGAATGGAATGGAATGGAAAGTGGAATGGAATGGAATGGAATATGGAATGGAAAGAAATGGAATATAGAATGCAATGGAATGTGGAAAGGAACGTGTAATGAAACGTGAAATGGAATGTGGAATGCAAGAGAAAGGAAAGAGGAATTGAATGTTGAATGGAATGAAATGGAATGTGGAATGGAAAGGAATGGAGTGTGGAATGGAATGCGGAATGGAATGTGGAATGGAATGGAACGGAATGTGGAATGGAAAGTGGAATGGAACGGAATGGAAGGTGGAATGGAAAGTGAAATGGAATGGAATGGGATGTATATTGGAACGTGGAAAGGAACGTGGAATGGAACGTGGAATGTGATGCAGAATGGAATGCGGAATGGAATGGAACATTGAATGGAATGGAATGGAACGTCGGTTGAATGGAATGGAATGTGGAAATGAATGGAATGTAATGAGGAATGGAATGGAATGGAATGCGAAATTCAATGTGGAATACAGTAGAATGCAATGTGGAAAGGAATGTGTAATGCAATGGAATGGAATGTGGAATGGAATGGAATGGAAGGTGGAATGGAATGGACTGGAATCTGGAATGGAACGCAACAGAACAGAATGTGGAAGGGAATGTTTAATGGAATGTGGAATGGAATGGAATATAATGGAATGTGGACTGGAATGGAATAGAATTTGCAATGGAACGGAATGGAAAGCGGAAAGGAGGAATAGAATGGAATGGAAGGTGGAATGGAAAGGAAGATAGAGGAATGTGGAATGGAATTAAATGCAATGTAGAAAGGAATGGAATGGAATGTGGAATGTTATGGATTCGAATGTGAAATGGAATGGAATGTAAAGAAAGTGGAATGCAAACGGTAATGGAATGTGGAATGCAATGTGGAATGCAATGGAATCGAATGTGGAATCGAATGGAATGGAATGTGGAAGGCAATGTGGTATGCAAAGTGGAATGGAATGGAATGGACTGTGGAATGGAATGTGGAATGGAATATGGAATGGAATGTGGAATGGAATGTGGAATGGAATAGAATGCAATGTGGAATGGAATGGAATGGAATGTGGAATGGAATGGACTGGAATGTGGAATGAAATGGACTGGAACGTGGAATGGAATAAAATGGAGTGGAATGTGGAATGAAATGGAATGGAATGGAATGTGGAATGGAATGTGCACATGAATGTGGAATGGAATATGGAATGGAATGGAATGCAATGTGGAATGGAATGTGGAATGAAATGTGGAATGGAATGGAATGCAAAGTGGAATGGAATGGAATGTAGAATGAAATGGAATGGAATATGGAATGCAATATGCAATGGAATGGAATGTGCAATGGAATGTGTAGAGGAATGAAGAATGGAATGTGGAATACAATGGAATGGGATGAGGAATTGAATGTGGAATGGAATGGAAAGGAATGTGGAATGAAAAGGAATGGAGTGTGTAATGAAATGTGGAATGGAATGTACAATAGAATGGAATAGAATTCAGAATGGATTGGAATGGAATGTGGAAAGGATTGGAATGGAATGTGCAATGGAATGGAATGAAAAGTGGAAAGGAATGGAATGGAATGTTTATTGGAATGTGGAATGGAATGGGGAATGGAATGTGGCATGGAATGGAATTGAATGTGGAATGGAATGGAACGCAATGCGGATTGTAATGTGGAATGGAATGGAATTGAATGTGGAATGGAAAGTGGAATGGAATGGAATGGAATGGAATGTAGAACGGAATTTGGAATGGAATGGAATGGAAAGGAATGGAGTGTGAAATGGAATGGGATGTAATGTTGAATGGAATGGAATGGAATGTGGAATGGAATGGACTGGAATGTGGAATGGAATGGAATGGAATGGAATGTGGAATGGAATAGGTAATGGAATGTTGAATGGAATATGGAATGGAATGGAATGGAATATGGAATAGAATGAAATGGAATATGGAAGGGAATGGAATGTGGAATGGAACGTGTAATGGAATGTGTAATGGAATGTAGAATGCAATGGAATGGAAAGAGAAATTGAATGTTGAACGGATGGAATTGAATGTGGAATGGAAAGGAATGGAGAGTGAAGTGGAATGTGGAATGGAATGTGGAATGGAATGTGGAATAGAATGGAATGGAATGTGGAATGGAATGTGTAATGGAAGGGAATGGAATGTGGAATGGAACGTGGAATGTAATGGATTGCGATGTATATTGGAAGGTGGAATGGAACGTGGAATGGAACATAGAACGGAATGTGGAATGGAATGGAATGGAATGGAACGTCGGATGGAATGGAATGGAATGAGGAATGGAATGGAATGGAATGTGGAATGGAATGGAATGGAATGTGGAATGGAATTTAGAATGGAATAGAATGGAAAGTGGAATGGAATGTAGAATGGAATGGAAAGGAATGTGGAATGGAATGGACTGGAATGTGTAACGGAATGGAATGGAATGGAAGGTGGTAGGGAATGTGTAATGGAATGTGGAATGGAATGGAATGGGATGTGGAATTCAATGGAATGGAATGCAATTCGTTAAGGAATGGAATTTAATGTGGAATGGAATGGAATGGAATGTGGAATGGAATGGAATGGAATGGAATTGAATTGAATGTAGACCGGAATGGAATGGAACGTGCAATGGAACTGAATGGAATATGGAATGGCATGGAACGGAATGTGGAATGGAAATTGGAATGGAATTGAATGGAATGGAATGCGGAATGGAATGGAATGGAATGGAATGCGGAATGGAATAGAATGGAATGGAATGTAATGGAATGGAATGTGGAATGCAATGCGGAAAGGAATGTGGAATGTAATGCGGAATGGAATGGAAAGGAAAGGAATGTGGACTGGAATGGAATGGAATGGAATGGAAAGAATGGAATGTGCAATGGGATGGAATGGTATGAGCAATGGCATGAAATGCAATGTGGAATGGAACGTGGAATGGAATAGAATGTAACTGAATGTGGAATGGAATGGAATGGAATATGGAATGGAATGGAATGGAAGGCATTGTGAAATGGAAGGTGGAATGGAATGAGGAATGTAATGTTGAATGGAACGGAATGGAATGTGGAATGGAATGGAATGAAATGTGGAATGGAATGCAATTGAATGGAATGGAATGTGGAATCGAACGTCGAATGAAATGGAATGGAATGATGTGGAATGTGGAAGAGAATATGGAATGGAATGGAGTGAGGAATAGAAAGTGAATTGGAAAGTGGAATGGAACGTGAAATGGAACGGAAAGAAACAAGGAATGGAACGGTTTGGAATGTGGAATGGAATGAAAAGGAATGGAATTGAACGTGGAATGGAACATGCTATGTAATGGAATGGAACATAGAATGCATTGTGTAATGAAACGTGGAATGGAACATCGGATGGAAAGTATAATGGAATGTGGAATGGAACGGAACTTCAGATGGAATGGAATGGAATGTGTAATGGAACGGATGGGAATGTCGAACGGAATGGAATGGAATGTGGAATGGAATGTGGAATAGAATAGAATAGAATGTGGAATGGAATGTGGAATGGAATGGAATGGAATGGAATTTGGAATGGAATGGAAAGGAATGTGGAATGGAATGAACTGGAATGTGGAATGGTATGGAATGCAACCGAATGTGGAAGGGAATGTGTAATGGAATGTGGAATGGAATGAAATTGGATGTGTAATTGAATGGAATGGAATGGAATGCGGTACAGAGTGGAATGAAATGTGGAATGGAATGGAATGTAGTGGAATGTGGACTGGAATGGAATGGATTGTGCAATGGAATTGAATGGAATATGGAATGGCATGAAATAGAATGTGGAATGGAAACTGGAATGGAATTGAATGGAATGGAATGCAGAGTGGAATGTAATGAAATGGAATGTGGAATGGAATGGAATGGAATGGAATGTGGAATGTAATGCGGAAAGGAACATGGAAAGGAATGTGGAATGGAATGAAAAGGAATGAATTGTGGAATGGAATGAAAAGGAATGGAATGTGGAATGGAATGTTATGGAATGGAATGGAATGGAATTGAATGTAGACTGGAATGGAATGGAATGTGCAATGGAATTGAATGGAATATGGAATAGCATGGAATGGAATGTGGAATGGAAATTGGAATGGAATTGAATGGAATGGAATGTGGAATGGAACGGAAAGGAATGGAATGTAGAATGGAATGGAATGGAATGGAATGTTTAATGGAATGGAATGGAATGGAATGTGGAATGCAATGCTGAAAGGAATGTGGAATGTAACGTGGAATGGAATGGAAAGGAATGGAATGTGGTCTGGAATGGAATGGAATGGAATGGAATGTGCAATGGAATGGAATGGAATGAGGAATGGCATGAAATGGAATGTGGAATGGAACGTGGAATGGAACAGAATGGAATTGAATGTGGAATGGAATGGAATGGAATATGGAATGGAATGGAATGGAAGGCAGTGTGAAATGGAAGGTGGAACGGAATGAGGAATGTAATGTTGAATGGAATGGAATGGAATTTGGAATGGAATGGAATGAAATGTGGAATGGAATGAAATTAAACGGAATGGAATGTGGAATCGAATGTGGAATGGAATGGAATGGAATGATGTGGAATGTGGAAAAGAATATGGAATGGAATGGAATGGAGTGAGGAATAGAATGTGGATTAGAACGTGGAATGGAACGTGGAATGGAACGGAAAGGAACACGAAATGTAACGGAATGGAATGTGGAATGGAATGGAAAGGAATGGAACTGAACGTGGAATGGAAGGTGCTATGTAGTGGAATGGAATGTAGAATGCAATGTGGAATGAAACGTGGAATGGAACATGGAATGGAAAGTATAATGGAATATGGAATGGAATGGAATGGAACATTGGATGGAATGGAATGGAATGTGGAATGGAATGGAATGGAATGTGGAATGGAATGGAATTGAATGGGGAACAGAATAGAATAGAATGTGGAATGGAATGTGGAATGGAATGGAATGGAGTGTGAAATGGAATGGAAAGGAATGTGGAATGGAATGGACTGGAATGTGGAATGGAATGGAATGGAAGGGAATGTGGAAGGGAATGTGTAATGGAATGCTGAATGGAACGGAATGGGATGTGGAATTGAACGGAATTGAATGGAATGCGGTATGGAATGGAGTGGAATGTGTAATGGAATGCTGAATGGAACGGAATGGGATGTGGAATTGAACGGAATTGAATGGAATGCGGTATGGAATGGAGTGGAATGTGGAATGGAATGGAATGGAATGGAATGTGGACTGGAATGGAATGGAATGTGAAATGGAATTGAATGGAATATGGAATGGCTTGAAATGGAATGTAGAACGGAAATTAGAATGGAATTGAATGAAATGGAATGCAGAGTGGAATGGAATGGAATGGAAAGTGGAATGGAATGGAATGGAATGTGGAATGTAATGTGGAAAGGAATGCGGAATGGAATGTGGAATGGAATGAAAAGGAATGGAATGTGGACTGGAATGGAATTGAATGGAATGGAATGTGCAATGGAATGCAATGGAATGTGGAATGGCATGAAATGGAATGTGGAATGGAACGTGGAATGTCATGGAATGGAATGGAATGTGGAATGGAATGGAACGTAACATGGAATGGAATGGAATGGATGGCAGTGTGAAATGGAAGGTGGAATGGAATGTGGAATGTAATGTTAAATGGAATGGAATGGAATGGAATGTGAAATGGAATGCAATTGAATGGAATGGAATCTGGAATCAAATGTGGAATGGAATGGAATGGAAAGTTTGGAATGTGGAAAAGAATATGGAATGGAATGGAATGGAGTGAGGAATGGAAAGTGGATTGGAACGTGCAATGGAACATGGAATGGAACGGAAAGGAACATGGAATAGAACGGAATGGAACATGGAAAGGAATGGAAAGGAAGGGAATTGAAAGTGGAATGGAACGTGCTATGGAATGGAATGGAACATAGAATGCAATGTGGAATCAAACGTGGAATGGAACTGGGAGTGAAACATGGAATGCAAGGGAATGTAAAGTGGAAATGGATGGAATGGAAGCTGAATTGGAACGTTGTATGGAATGGAATGGAACGTGGAATGGAAAGTCCTATATAATGGAATGGAACAAAGAATGGAACGTAGAATGGAACGTAGAATTGAACGTGGAATGGAACGTGAAATGGAATGGAATGGAAAGTGGAATGGAAAGGAATGGAACATGGAATGGAATGGAAAGGGACGTGCAATGGAAGGTGGAATGGAATGGAATGGAACGTAGAATGGAACGTGGAATGGAAAGTGGAATGCAACGAAATGGAACGTGGAATGGATCGGAATGGAACGTGGAATGGAACGGAATGGAATGGAATGGAATGTGGAATGGAATGTGGAATGGTATGGAATGGAATGTGGAAAGAATGGAATGGAATATGGTATGGAAAGTGCAATGGAATTAAATGGAATGTGGAATGGAACGTGGAATGGAATGATATGTAATGTGGAATGGAATGGAATGGAATGTGGAATGGAATGGAATGGAATGCTATGGAATGGAATGGAATGGAATGGAATGTGGTATGGAATGGAATGGAATGTGAAATGGAATAGAAAGGAATATGGAATGGAAGGTGGAATGGAATGGAATGGAGTGTGGAATGGAACTTGGAATGGAATGGGACGGAATGCAATGTGGAATGTAACGTAATGGATTGAGGAATGGAACGGATTGGAACGGAATGGAATAGAATGGAATGGCATGGAATTTGGAATGTAGTGGAATGTAAAGGAATGGAATGTTGAATGGAATGGAATGGAATGGAATAGAATGTGGAATGGAATGGACTGGAATAGAATGGAAAGAGGAATGGAATGGAAGGGAATGTGGAATGGAATGTTGAATGGAATGGAAAGCAAAGTGGAATGGAATTGAAAGGAATGAAATGTGGAATAGAATGGAATGGAATGGAATGGTTTAGAATGGAAAGAAAAGTGAAATGGAATGGAATGTAGAATGGAATGGAAAGAAATGGGGAATGGAATGAGAAATGGAACGTAATGCAAAGTCGAATGGAATGTGGAATGGAATGCAAAGGAATGTGGAATGGAATGCAATGGAATATGGAAAGGAATGGAACGGAATTTGGAATGGAATGTGGAATGGAATGGAATGGAACGTGGAATGGGACATGGAATGGAACATATAATGGAACCTCGAATGGATTGGAATGGAATGTGGAATGGAATAGAATGGAAAGTGGAATGGAATGGAATCGATTGTCGAATGGAATAGAATGGAATATGGAATTGAATGTGGAATGGAATGGAATGGAATGTGGAATGGAATGGAATGGAGTGTGGAATGGAATGTGGAATGCAACGTGGAATGGAATGAGGAATGGAATGGAATGCAATCTGGAATGGAATGGAATGGAATGTGGAATGGAACTTTTAGTGAAATGGAATGGAATGGAATGTGGAATGTAATGGAATGGAATGTTGAATGGAATGGAATGGAATGGAATAGAATGTGGAATGGAATGGATTGGAATGGAATGGAATGGACATGGAATGGAACATGTAATGGAACGTCGAATGGATTGGAATGGAATGTGGAATGGAATGGAATGGAAAGTGGAATGGAATGGAATGGAAAGTGGAATGGAATGGAATGGATTGTCGAATGGAATAGAATGGAATATGAAATTGAATGTGGAATGGAATGGAATGGAATGTGGAATGGAATGTGGAGTGGAATGGAATGGAGTGTGGAATGGAATGTGGAATGGAATGTGGAATGGAATGAGGAACGGAATGGAATGCAATCTGGAATGGAACGGAATGGAATGTGGAATGGAATGGAATGGAATGTAGAATGGAATGAGGAATGGAATGGAATGCAATCCTGAATGGAATGGAATGCAATATGGAATGGAATGGACAGGAAAGTGGAATGGAATGGAATGTGGAATGAAATGTGTAACGGAATGTGGAATAGAATGTAGAATGGAAAGGAATGGAAGGTAGAATCGTATGGGGAATGGAATGGAAAGGAATGTGGAATGGAATGGAATAGAATGTGGAATGGAATGGAATGGAATATGGAATCGAATGGAACGGAATGTGGAATGGAACGTGTCATGGAATGTGGAATGGAAAGTGGAATGGAATAGAATGGAATGTGGAATGGAATGGAGTGGAATATGGAATGGAATGGAATGGAGTGTGGAATGGAATGTGTAATGGAAAGTGGAAGGGAATGTGGAATGGAATGGAATGGAATGTGGAATGGAGTGGAATGGAAAGTGGAATGGAATGGAATGGAAACTGGAATGGAAAGGAACGCAATGTGGAATGTAATGTGAAATGGAATGGAATTGAATGTGGAATTGAATGTGGAATGGAATGGAATCGAATGTGGAATGGAATGTAATGCAATGTGGAATGGAATGGAATGGGATTTGCAAGGGAATGGAATGGAATGTGTAATAGAATGCAATGGAATGTGGAATTCAATGGAATGGAATGTGGAGTTGAATGAAATGGAATGTCAAATGGAATGTGGAACGGAATGTGGAATGGAATGGACTGCAACGTGGAAGGGAATGGAATGGAAGGTGAAATGGAATGGAATGGAATATGGAATGGAAAGTGGAATGGAATGTAGAATGGAATGGAATGGAATTGAATGTAATTGAATGGAAATTGGAATGGAATGGAATTTAAGGTGAGATGAAACGTGGAATGAAATGGAGAGGAAAGTGAAATGGAATGAGTAATGGAACGTGGAATGGAATGGAATGGAATGTGGTATGGAATAAATTGGAATGTGGAAATGTACGTGGAATGGAGTGGAATGTAACGTGGAATGGAATGGAACGCAATGTGGAATGGAATGGAATGGAATGTCGAATGGAAAGGAATGGAATGTGGAATTGAATGGAATGGAATGGAAGGCGGAATTGAATGTGTAATACAATGTGGAATGGAATGTTGTAAGGAAAGTAATGGAATGTGGAAAGGATTGTGGAATGGAATGAAATAGAATGTGGAATGGAATGGAATGGAATGTGGAATAGAATGTGGAATGGAAGGGAAAGGAATGTGGAATGGAATGCAATGGAATGTGGAATGGAATGGAATGGAATGTGGAATAGAATGTGGAATGGAAGGGAAAGGAATGTGGAATGGAATGCAATGGAATGTGGATGGAATGTAATGTAATGTGAAATGGAGGAAAGGAATGGAATGGAAAGTGGAATTGAAAGGAATGTGGAATGGAATGGAATGGAATGGAAAGTGGTATGGAATTGAATGGAATGTGGAATGGAATGAGGAATGGAATGGAATGGAATGTGGAATGGAATGTGGAATGAAATGGAACGGAATGTGGAATGGAATGGAATGGAATGTGGAATGCAATGTGGAATGGAATGGAATGGAATGGAATGTGTAATGGAATGGATTGGAACGTGGAATGGAAAGTGAAATGGAACGTGGAATATAATGTGGAATTATGTGGAAAGGAATGTGGAATGGAATGTGGAATGGAATGGAATGGAATGTGGAATGGAACGTTGAATGGAATGGAATGGAACGTGGCATGGAATGGAATCGAATGTCGAATATGTCCACTTTCCACTGCATTACATTCCACGTTATTTTCCATTCCACTTTCAATTCCCCATTCCATTCCTTTCCACATTTCATTTCAGTCCTTTCTACGTTCTGTTCCACATTGCATTCCACTCCATTCCACATTGCATTCCATTCCATTCCACAATCTATTCCATCCCATTCCACATTCCATTCCAAATTCTATTCCATTCCATTCCACATACCATTCCACATTCTTTTCCATTCAATTCCACATTATATTGCACGTTCCATTCCACGTTCCATTCCTCGTTCCAATCCACTTTCCATTCCACGTGAACCATTCAATTCCATTCCACATTCCATGCCATTCCACATTCCATTCCTCATTCCATCCAATTCCATTCAACATTCCATTCCATTCCATTTAACTTTCCATTCCACATTCCATACCATTCCATTTCACATTCCATTCTATTCCCCTCCACATTCCATTCCACATATCATTCAGTTCCATTCCACATTCCGTTCCACATTCCATTCCATTCCATTGCACATCTACTCCATTCCATTCCATTCCACATCCATTCCATTCCGTTCCATTCCACATTCCATTATATTACATTCCAAATTCCATTCCATTCCATTCCACATTCGATTCCATTCCGTTCCACGTTCCATTCCATTCCATTTCACATTCCACTCCGCATTCCATTGCATTCCATTCCACATTCCTTTCCATTCCATTCCAAATTCCATTCCATTCCATTACACATTCCATTCCATTCCATTCCACATTAAATCCCATTCCATTTCAAATTCCATTGCATTCTGTTCCGTTGCATTCCACATTCCATTCCATTCCATTCCACATTCCATTCCTCATTACATTCCATTCCTCATTACATTCCATTACACATTCCATTCCATTCCATTTTATTCCACATTCAATTCCACTTTCCATTCCATTCCATTCCACATTCCACTGCAATCCATTACACATTCCATTCCACATTCCATTCCATTCCATTCCTCCTTCCACTTCTTCCCATTCCTTTCCACATCACATTCCACATTCCCCTCCATTCCATTCTATATTCCGTTCCTTTGCATTCCATACCATTCCACTTTCCTTTCCATTCCATTCCATTTCCATTGCATTCCACATTCCATTACATTTTATTCCACCTTCCATTACATTACATTCTACATTCTATTCCATTCCATTTCAAATTCCATTCCATTCCATTCCATTCCATTCCATATTCAATTCCGTTCCATTCCACATTCCATTCCACAGCTTTCAATTCCACATTGCATTACATTCCTTTTCCCATTCCATTCCACAATCAATTCCTTTCCATTCCATTCCATTCCACGTTCCATTCCACATCCGCGTCCATTTCATTACACTTTCCATTCCTTTCCATTCCATTCCATATTCCATTCCATTTCACATTCCATTCCATTCCATTCCATTGTACCTTCCATTCCATTCAATTGCATTCCAAATTCCATTCCATTCTGTCCCACATTCCATCCCAGTCCATTCCTCATTGCATTTCAAATTCACTTCCATTCCGTTCCACATTCCCTTCATTTCCATTCCATTACATTCCACATTCCATTCAACATTCCGTCCCATTCCATTCCACATTCCATTCCTTTCCTTCCATTCCATTCCATATTCCATTCCATTCCATTCCTCATTCCATTCCATTGCATTCCATTCCATTTCTTTCCGTTAGATTCCTATCCATATTCCATTCCATTCCATTCCATACCACATTCCATTCCATAGCATTCCGTTCCATATTCCATTCCATTCCATTCCACATTCCATTCCTTTCCATTCCACATTCCATTACATTGCATTCCATTCCACATTCCATTCCACATTCAAATCCATTCCATTCCACATTCCATTGCTTTCCATTCCATTCCATTCCATTCCTTTCCACATTCCATTGCATTCCTTTCCACATTCCATTCCGTTTGTTTCCCTTCCATTCCCTTCCTTATTCCACTCCATTCCATTCAATTCCGCAATCAATTCCATTCCATTCCACATTCCATTCCATTCCATTCCACTTTCCATTCCTCATTCCTTTCCATTCCATTCCACATTCCATGACATTCCGTTCGAAATTGGACTGAATTTCATTCCACATTCCATTCCATTCCATTTCACGTTCCATTCCATTCCATTGCATTCCAGTCCACTTTCCAATCCATTACATTCCTAATTCCATTCCGTTGCATTACACATTCGATTCCACATTCCATTCCATATTACATTCTACATTGCATTCCACATTCCATTCCATTCAATTCCACATTCCACTCTATTCCATTCCATTCCACATTCCATTCCTATCCATTCCAGTTTCCATTCCATTCCTTTCCAGACTCCATTCCACAATCCATTCCACTTTCCATTCGATTCCATTCCATTCCATTCCACATTCCATTCCATTCTGTACCACATTATAATCCAAATTCCTTTCCATTCCATTCGACATTCCATTCTACATTCCACTCCATTCCATTCCATATTCCATTCAATTCCATTCCATATTCCATTCCCTTCCATACCACATTATATTCTATATTCCGTTCCATTACTTTCCACATTCCATTCTACATTCCACTCCATTCCATTCCATATTCCATTCAATTCCATTCCACATTCCATTCCCTTCCATTTCACATTCCATTCCATTCCATTCCATTCTTGTCCACATTCCATTCCATTGCAGTCCGCTTTCCATTCCATGGCATTCCATAATCCATTCCAAATTGCATTCAATTCAATTGCACATTCTATTGAATTCCATCCCAAATTGCATTCCATTCCATTGCACATTCCATTCTACATTCCATTCCACATTGCATTCCATTCCATTCCACTTTCGATTCCACATTCCATTCCAAATTCCACTCCGTTCCATTCCATGTTCCATTTCCCATTCCATTCAATTCCATTTCACATTCCAATACACATTCAATTCCATTCCATTCCACATTCAATTGCATTCGATTCCACATTCCATTCTATTCCATTCCACATTGCATTCCATTCTATTCCGCATTCCATTCCATACCATTCCGCATTCCATTCCATTCCATAACATTCCATTCCATTCCACATTCCATTCTTTTCAATTCTTTCCCATATTATATTTTAGTCAATTCCACATTCCGTTCCTTTCCATTCCATTCCATTCCACGATCCATTCCATTCCATTCGATTCCACATTCCATTTCATTCCATTCCATTCCATTCCATATTCCATTCCGCATTCCATTCCATTCCACATTCCATTACAAATTCCATTCCATTCCATTTCTCATTCCATTCCACTCCATTCCATTCCACATTTCATTCCATTCCACATTCCATTCCATTCCACATTCCGTTCCACAATTAACTCCATTCCATTCCACATTCCATTCCACATTCCTTAACTTTAAATTCCACATTCCATTCCTTTCCATTCCACATTCTATTCCATTCCATTCCACACTGCATTCCATTCTAGTCCAGGTTACATTCCACGCCATTCCGCATTCCATTCCAGTTTCAAATTCATTCCATTCCACATTCCATTCCACCTTCCATTCCAAACCATTCCACATTCCATTCAACCTTCCATTCCAATCCATTCCACATTCAATTCCATTCCATTCCACATTCCATTCAACAATACATTCCACATTCCTTTCCACATTCCATTCCATTCCATTCCACATTCCATTCCACATTCCATTTCTTTCCTTTAAATATTCTTTTCCACATTCCATTCCACATTCCATTCCATTCCATTTCACATTCCATTCCATTCCACATTTCATTCCACTCCACATTCCATTAAAATCCACATTCCAATCCCCATTCAATTCCATTCCACATTCCATTCCATTCCATTCGACATTGCATTGCATTCCATTCCACATTGCATTCCATTCCATTCTAAATTCCATTCAAAATTCAATTCCATTCCAAACCACATTCCATTCCACTTTCCATTCCATCCCATTAAACTTTCCATTCCATTCCATTCCACATTCCATTCCACATTCATTTCCTTTCCATTCCACATTCCATTCCGCATTCAATTCCATGTTCCTTTTCATTCCATTCCACTTTCCATTCCACACGTCATTCCCTACCATTCCACGTTCGTTTACTCATTCCATTTCATTGCATTACAAATTCCATTCCACATTCCATTACATTGCATTCCACATTCCGTTCCACATTCCATTCCATTCCATTGCATTCCATTCCATTCCACATTCCATTCCACATTCCATTCCATTCTTTTCCACCTTCCATTACACTTTCCCTTCCACGTTCCATTCCATTCCATTCCACGTTCCATTCCACGTTCCGTTGCATTCCATTCCACATTGCATTCCACTTTCCATTTAATTCCAATCCATATTCCACTCCATTCCATTCCACATTCCACTCCATTCCATTCCACATTCCACTCCATTCCATTCCACATTCCATTGTACATTCCATTCCACATTTATTCGCAATCCATTCCACATTCCACTCCATCCATTCCATTCCAAATTCCATTCCATTCCATTCCACATTCCATTCCATTCCATTTCAAATTCCATTGCATTCTCTTCCCCTTTCCAATCCAATCCATTCCACATTCCATTATATTCCACTCCATTCCACATTCCATTCCATTCCACTCCATTCCACGTTCCATTCCACGTTGCATTCCACGTTCTATTCCACGTTCCACTGCATTCCATTCCACGTTCCATTCCACATTCCAACCACTTTCCATTCCCTTCTATTCCACATTCCATTCCACATTCCATTCAATTACATTCCATTACACATTCCATTCAATTCCATTCCACAATCAATTCCATTCCATTCCATATTCCATTCCATACAATATTCCTGTCCATTCCATTCCACATTCCATTCCACATTCCTTTCCACTTTCCATTCCATTCCATTGCTCATTCCCTTCCATTCCATTCTATTTCAATCCATTCCACATTCCTTTCCATTCCATGCCACATTGACTTCCATTCCAATACAGTTTCCATTCCACGTTCCATCACACGTTTTTTTCACGTTGCATACCACTTTCCATTCCACGTTCCATTACATTCCATTCCACCTTCCATGCCATTCCTTTCCACCTTCAATTCAACTATCCATTCCACATTCCTTTCCATTCCATTCAACTTTCCATTCCACATTCCACTCCATTCCATTCCACATTCCATTCCACATTCCATTCCATCACATTCCATTCCACATTCCCTTCCATTCCATTGCTCATTTAATTCCAAATTCCATTCCACTTTACATTCTATTGCATTCCACATTCCATTCCACATTGCATTGCACATTCCATTTCAAATTCCATTCCATTCTATTCCACATTCCATTCCGCATTCCATTCAATTCCGTTCCACATTCCATTCTATTCCATTCCACATTCAATTACATTGCATTCCACTTTCCCTTCCATTCCATTGCAAATTCAATTCGACTTTCCATTGCACATTCCATTCCATTACATTCCACATTCCATTCCACATTCCTTTACACCTTCCATTCCAAACTCCATTCCACTGTTTTCCACATTCCATTACGCATTCCATTCAATTCCATTCCACATTCAATTCCAAATGCCATTCCACTGTATTCCCCATTCCTTTCCACTTTCCACTCAATTCCATTTCACGTACCATTCCATTCCAAATGCCATTCCACTGTATTCCCCATTCCTTTCCACTTTGCACTCAATTCCATTTCACATACCATTCCATTCCATACCATTTCACCTTCAATTGCTTTGCAATCCACTTTCCATTAAATTACATTGCACATCAATTCTACATTCCATTCCACATTCCATTCCATTCCTTTACACATTCTATTACACATTCCATTCCGCATTCCATTCCATTCTATTCCACATTCCATTCCGCATTCCATTCAATTCCATTTCACATTCCATTCCATTCCATTCCATTCCATTCTATTCCACATTCCATACCGCATTCCATTCAATTCCATTTCACATTCCATTCCATTCCATTCCATTCCACATTCAGCTGCATTCCGTTCCACATTCCATTCCGTTCCATTCAATTCCATATTCCATTCCATTCCATTCCTCATTCCATTAAGTTACATTCCACATTCCATTCCATTACATTCTGTATTCCATTCCATTCAATTCCGCTTTCCATTCACTTCCTTTACAGTGCTTTCCACATTCCATTCCATTCCTTTACTTTCCACATTCCATTTCATTCCATTACACAATCCAATCCTTTCCATTCCATTCCATTCCACATTCCATTCCATTCCACCCCATTCCTTTCCACATTCCATTCCATTATATTCCATTCCATCCCACGTTCCATTCCACATTGCATTCCATTCCATTACACATTCCATTCCATTCAATTTTACGTTCCATTCCATTCCATTCCATATTGCATTACATTCGATTCCACACTGCCTTCCATTCCGTTCCACATTCCATACCAAATTCCAATCCATTCAATTCCACATTGCATTTCACATTCCTTTCCATGCCATTCCACATTCTATTCCATTCAATTCCACATTCCGTTCCACATTCCGTTCCATACCATTCAACATTCCATTCTACTTTCCATTCCATATTCCATTCCATTCCACATTCCATTCCATTCCTTCCCACATTGCATTCCACATTCTTTTCCATTCTTTTCCACATTCCATTCCATTCCATTTGACTTCGCATTCCACATTCCATTGCATTCCATTCTACTTTCTCTTCCACATTCCATTGCATTTCATTCCAAATTCCATTTCATTAATTTCCATGTTCCATTCTACGTTTCATTCCACTTTCCATTCCACGTTCCATTCCATAAATTTCCACGTTCCATTCCATTCCATTTCACGTTCCATATCATTCGATTCCACATTCCACTCCACTTTCCATTTCACATTCTATTCCACATTCAATTTCACATACCATTCCGTTCCATTCTATTCCATTCCACATTCCATTCAATTCAATTCCACTTTCCATTCCATTCCGTTCCACATTCCATTACTTTCCATTCCACATTCCATTTCACATTGCATTCCACATTCTTTTCCATTTCATTCAACATTCCATTCAACATTCCATTTCATTACATTCCAGATTCAATTCCATTCCATTCCACATTCCATTGTGCATTCCATTCCTTTGCATTCCACATTACATTCCAAATTCCACTCCATTCCACTCCTCATTCCATTTCACATTCCATTCCATTCCATTCCACATTCCATTCCACATTCCATTACCCGTTGCATTCCACATTCCATTCTACGATCCATTCTATTCCATTCCACGTTCCACTCCATTCCATTCCAAGTTCCAATTCTTTTCACTCCACATTCCATTCCATATCCCATTCCACATTCCATTACACATTCCATTCCATTCCATGCCTTTCAACAATCCATTCTACATTCCATTCCATTCCATTCCACATTCCATTCCATGTTCCATTCCATTCCATTCCACGTTCCATTACTCATTCCATTCCATATTCCGTTCAACATTCCTTTCTGTTCCATTCCAAATTCCATTCCACATTCCATTCCACATTCCTTTGGATGTTCCGTTCCATTCCATTCCACAGTCCATTGCATTCCATTCCACATTCCATTCCACATTCCATTCCATTCCATTCTGCATTCCATTGCACGTCTTTTCCAAGTTCCATACCACGTTCCGTTCCACGTTCCATTCTTTTCCATTCCACGTTCCTTTCCATTCTATTCCACGTTCCATTTGAATCAATTCAACGTTCAATTCCACATTCCATTTCACATACCATTCCACATTCCATTCCATTCAATTCTATTCCACATTCCTTTCCATTCAAATACACATTCCATTCAATTCCATTTCACATACCATTCCTCATTCCATTCCGCAGTCCATTCCATTGCATTCCACATTTCATTCCACACTCCAATCAACATTCCATTCCACAATCCATTCCTATCCATTCTAGATTACTTTTCACATTCCATTCCACATCCCATTTCATTCCATTCCACATTAGAATCGACATTCCATTCCATTCCATTTCACATTCCATTCCCTTCCATTCCACATCCATTTCCATATTTCATTCCACATTCCATTCCACATTCCATTCCGTTCCATTTCGCATTCCGTTCCACACTGCATTCCATATTCCATTCCACAGTCCATTGCGTTCCTTTCCACATTCCATTCCACATTCTATTCCATTCCATTCCACGTTCCTTTCCACATTCCATTCCTTTCTATTCCACACTCCTTTTCACATTCCATTCCATTCCATTCCATTCAACATTGCATTCCTTTCCATTCCACATTTAATGCACGGCCCTTTCCATATTCCAATGCACAATCCGTTCCGTTCCATTCCACAATTATTTCCACATTCCATTCCACATGCCATTCCATTCCATTCCACATTCCATTCCATTCCGTTTCACATTCCATTCTGTTCCATTCCTCTTTCCTTTCCACATTCCATTGCACATTCCATTCCATTCCATTCCACATTCCATTCCATTCCATTCCAAAATCCATTCCACATTGCATTCCCCTTTATATTCCATTCCGTTCTATTACACATTCCATTCCATTCCACATTCCATTCCATTAAATTCCATATTCCATTCCACATTCCATACCACGTTCCATTCCATTCCATCGCACGTTCCATTCCACTTTCCATTAGGCGTTCCATTCCACATTCCATGCGATTCATTCCACATTCCATTCCGTAATCCATTCCATTAAGTTCCACATTCCATTCCTTTCCATTCCACATACCATTCCTTTCCATTCCACTTTCCATTCCATTCCATTCCACATTCCATTCCACATTCCATTCCATGTTCCATTCCACGTTCCACACCACGTTCCATTCCATTCCATTCCACCTTCAATTCCACATTTCATTCCATTTCATTCCAAATACCATACCATTCCATTCCCAACGATATTCCATTAAATTACATTCCACATTCCATTCCATTCCTTTCCACATTCCATTCCATTGCATTCCACATTCTATTCCATTCCATTCCATTCCAATCCACATTCCATTCCATTCCATTCCACTTTGCATTCCATTCCATTCCACATTCCATTCCACATTCCATTCAATTCCATTGCACATTCCATTTCATTCCATTCCACCTTCCATTCCATTACATTTCTCGTCCCATTCAATTCCCTTCACTTGCATTCAGTTCCATTCCAAGTGCCATTCCACTTTCCATTGCACGTTTCTTTCCTCATTCCCTTCCACGTTCCACTGTATGGCATTCCACGTTCCATTCCATTACATTCCACGTTACATTCCACCTTCCATTCCATTGCATTCCACATTACATTCCACATTCCCTTCCATTCCATTGCACGTTCCATTCCACATTCCTTTCTATTCCATTGCATATTCCATTCCATTCCGTTCCGTTCCATTCCACATTGCACTCCACATTTCATTACAATCCATTCCATTCTAGTCCACATTTCATTCCATTCCATTCCTTTCAACATTCCATTCCACATTCCATTCCATTTTCCATTCCACTTTCCATTCCACGTTCCATTCCACTTTCCTTTCCACATTGCATTCCATGATCCATTCCACGTTCCATTCCACTTTCCATTCCATTCCATTCCACATTCCATTCCACAACCCAATCTATTCCATTCCATTCCACATTCCATTCCACATTCCATTCCATTCCATACCCCTTTCCACTCCATTCAATTCTACATTCTATTACACTTTCTTCTCCATTCCATTCCACATTCCATTCCACATTGCATTCCATTCCATTCCACATTCTTTACCGTTCCATTCCATTCCGCATTCCATTCCATTTCATTCTGTATTTCATTTCATTCCCTTGCACATTCCATTCCAGAATAGAGTCAATTCCATTCCAAATTCCATTCCCTTCTATTGTGCATGCAATTTCACCTTCCATTCCATTCCATACCATTCCATTCCTCATTCCATTCGAATCCATTCCACATTCCATCCCACGTTCCATTCCATTCCATTCCATTCCACTCCAAATTCCATTGCATTCCATTCCAATCCGCATTCTATTCAGATGCATTCTGCGTTCCATTCTATTCCATTCCACGTTCCATTCCGTTCCATTCCACATTCCATTACACATTCAATTCCATTCCATTCCACGTTGCGTTGAACACTAAATTCCATTCCATTCCACGTTGGACATTCCATACCACATTCCATTGCATTCTAATCGGCATTCCATTGAACATTCCATTCCATTCCATTCCACATTCCATTCCATTCTATTCCACATTCCACTCCATTCCATTCAATATTCCATTACATATTCTACAACATTCCGTTCCACATTCCATTCCTTTAGATTCCACATTCCATTCCATTCCATTCCACATTCCATTCCACTTTAGATTCCATTGCATTCCACCTTCCATTCCACATTCCATTACATTCCACAGTAACTTCCATTCCACGCCATTCCACTTTCCATTCCAAGTTCCATTCAATTCAATTCCACATTCCTTTCCACATTCGATTCCATTCCATTCCACATTCCATTCCAGAGTCTATTCCATTCCATTGCATATTCCATTCAATTCCATTCCACATTCAATTCCATTCCATTCCACGTTCCATTCCCTCCCATTCTGCGTTCCATTCCACGTTCCAGTCCACGTTCCTTTCCACATTCCATTTCATTCCATTCCACATTCCATTCCATTCCACATTCCATTCCATTCCTTTCCGTTCCATTACACATTCCTTTCCACATACCATTCCACTTTATTCCACATTCAATTCCATTCCTTTCCACATTGCATTCCACATTCCATTCCATTGCATTCCACATTCCCTTCCATTCCACTTCACATTCCATTCCATTGCATTCCATTCCACATTCCATTCCACATTCCTTTCCATTCCATTCCCCATTCCATTCCATTCCACATTCCATTCCATTCCACATTCGATTCCACATTCCATTCCATTCCTTTCCACATTCCATTCCATTCCACATGCCATTCCCTTCCATTCAGTTCGATTCCATGACACATTCCATTCCATTCCATTCCATTCCATTCGATTACACATTCCATTCCACGTTCCATTCCATTCCATTCCGCATTCCATTCCACCTTCCATTCCATTCCATTCCGGATTCCATTCCACATTCCTTTCCATTCCATCCAACATTCCATACCATTCGATTCCGCATTCCTTTCCATTCCTTTCCACTTTCCATTCCACATTCCATTCTACTCCATTCCTTTCCGCTTTCCATTCCATTCCACATTCCATTCCAAATTCCATTCCATTCCATTCCACATTCCCTTACACATTTCTTTCCATTGCATTCCAAGTTCCATTCCATTCCATTCCACATTGCATTCAACTCCATTTCACATTGCACTCCATTCCTTTCCACGTTCCATTCCACGTTCCATTCCACGTTCCATTCCACATTCCTTTCCATTCCATTCCCCATTCCATTCCATTCCACATTCCATTCCATTCCACATTCAATTCCACATTCCATTCCATTACTTTCCACATTTCATTCCATTCCACATGCCATTCCCTTCCATTCATTACGATTCCACAACACATTCCATTCCATTCCATTAAACATTCCATTCCACATTCCATTCCATGGAATTCCACATTCCATTCCAATATATTCCACATTCTGTTCTATTCCATTCCATTCCATTCCGCCTTCCACTCTACGTTCCATTCCACGTTCCATTCCACATTCCATTCCATTCCATTCCAAAATCCATTCCACATTGCATTCCCCTTTATATTCCATTCCGTTCTATTACACATTCCATTCCATTCCACATTCCATTCCATTAAATTCCATATTCCATTCCACATTCCATACCACGTTCCATTCCATTCCATCGCACGTTCCATTCCACTTTCCATTAGGCGTTCCATTCCACATTCCATGCGATTCATTCCACATTCCATTCCGTAATCCATTCCATTAAGTTCCACATTCCATTCCTTTCCATTCCACATACCATTCCTTTCCATTCCACTTTCCATTCCATTCCATTCCACATTCCATTCCACATTCCATTCCATGTTCCATTCCACGTTCCACACCACGTTCCATTCCATTCCATTCCACCTTCAATTCCACATTTCATTCCATTTCATTCCAAATACCATACCATTCCATTCCCAACGATATTCCATTAAATTACATTCCACATTCCATTCCATTCCTTTCCACATTCCATTCCATTGCATTCCACATTCTATTCCATTCCATTCCATTCCAATCCACATTCCATTCCATTCCATTCCACTTTGCATTCCATTCCATTCCACATTCCATTCCACATTCCATTCAATTCCATTGCACATTCCATTTCATTCCATTCCACCTTCCATTCCATTACATTTCTCGTCCCATTCAATTCCCTTCACTTGCATTCAGTTCCATTCCAAGTGCCATTCCACTTTCCATTGCACGTTTCTTTCCTCATTCCCTTCCACGTTCCACTGTATGGCATTCCACGTTCCATTCCATTACATTCCACGTTACATTCCACCTTCCATTCCATTGCATTCCACATTACATTCCACATTCCCTTCCATTCCATTGCACGTTCCATTCCACATTCCTTTCTATTCCATTGCATATTCCATTCCATTCCGTTCCGTTCCATTCCACATTGCACTCCACATTTCATTACAATCCATTCCATTCTAGTCCACATTTCATTCCATTCCATTCCTTTCAACATTCCATTCCACATTCCATTCCATTTTCCATTCCACTTTCCATTCCACGTTCCATTCCACTTTCCTTTCCACATTGCATTCCATGATCCATTCCACGTTCCATTCCACTTTCCATTCCATTCCATTCCACATTCCATTCCACAACCCAATCTATTCCATTCCATTCCACATTCCATTCCACATTCCATTCCATTCCATACCCCTTTCCACTCCATTCAATTCTACATTCTATTACACTTTCTTCTCCATTCCATTCCACATTCCATTCCACATTGCATTCCATTCCATTCCACATTCCTTACCGTTCCATTCCATTCCGCATTCCATTCCATTTCATTCTGTATTTCATTTCATTCCCTTGCACATTCCATTCCAGAATAGAGTCAATTCCATTCCAAATTCCATTCCCTTCTATTGTGCATGCAATTTCACCTTCCATTCCATTCCATACCATTCCATTCCTCATTCCATTCGAATCCATTCCACATTCCATCCCACGTTCCATTCCATTCCATTCCATTCCACTCCAAATTCCATTGCATTCCATTCCAATCCGCATTCTATTCAGATGCATTCTGCGTTCCATTCTATTCCATTCCACGTTCCATTCCGTTCCATTCCACATTCCATTACACATTCAATTCCATTCCATTCCACGTTGCGTTGAACACTAAATTCCATTCCATTCCACGTTGGACATTCCATACCACATTCCATTGCATTCTAATCGGCATTCCATTGAACATTCCATTCCATTCCATTCCACATTCCATTCCATTCTATTCCACATTCCACTCCATTCCATTCAATATTCCATTACATATTCTACAACATTCCGTTCCACATTCCATTCCTTTAGATTCCACATTCCATTCCATTCCATTCCACATTCCATTCCACTTTAGATTCCATTGCATTCCACCTTCCATTCCACATTCCATTACATTCCACAGTAACTTCCATTCCACGCCATTCCACTTTCCATTCCAAGTTCCATTCAATTCAATTCCACATTCCTTTCCACATTCGATTCCATTCCATTCCACATTCCATTCCAGAGTCTATTCCATTCCATTGCATATTCCATTCAATTCCATTCCACATTCAATTCCATTCCATTCCACGTTCCATTCCCTCCCATTCTGCGTTCCATTCCACGTTCCAGTCCACGTTCCTTTCCACATTCCATTTCATTCCATTCCACATTCCATTCCATTCCACATTCCATTCCATTCCTTTCCGTTCCATTACACATTCCTTTCCACATACCATTCCACTTTATTCCACATTCAATTCCATTCCTTTCCACATTGCATTCCACATTCCATTCCATTGCATTCCACATTCCCTTCCATTCCACTTCACATTCCATTCCATTGCATTCCATTCCACATTCCATTCCACATTCCTTTCCATTCCATTCCACATTCCATTCCATTCCACATTCGATTCCACATTCCATTCCATTCCTTTCCACATTCCATTCCATTCCACATGCCATTCCCTTCCATTCAGTTCGATTCCATGACACATTCCATTCCATTCCATTCCATTCCATTCGATTACACATTCCATTCCACGTTCCATTCCATTCCATTCCGCATTCCATTCCACCTTCCATTCCATTCCATTCCGGATTCCATTCCACATTCCTTTCCATTCCATCCAACATTCCATACCATTCGATTCCGCATTCCTTTCCATTCCTTTCCACTTTCCATTCCACATTCCATTCTACTCCATTCCTTTCCGCTTTCCATTCCATTCCACATTCCATTCCAAATTCCATTCCATTCCATTCCACATTCCCTTACACATTTCTTTCCATTGCATTCCAAGTTCCATTCCATTCCATTCCACATTGCATTCAACTCCATTTCACATTGCACTCCATTCCTTTCCACGTTCCATTCCACGTTCCATTCCACGTTCCATTCCACATTCCTTTCCATTCCATTCCCCATTCCATTCCATTCCACATTCCATTCCATTCCACATTCAATTCCACATTCCATTCCATTACTTTCCACATTTCATTCCATTCCACATGCCATTCCCTTCCATTCATTACGATTCCACAACACATTCCATTCCATTCCATTAAACATTCCATTCCACATTCCATTCCATGGAATTCCACATTCCATTCCAATATATTCCACATTCTGTTCTATTCCATTCCATTCCATTCCGCCTTCCACTCTACGTTCCATTCCACGTTCCATTCCACATTCCATTCCATTCCATTCCACGTTCCATTTCATGTTCCATTCCATGGTTCAGTCCACATTCCTTTGCACATGCCATTCCATCTTGCATTCCAAAGTCCATTCCCTTCTGTTCCAGATTCCATTCCACATTCCATTCCTTTCCACGGTCTATTCCACATTCCAGTCCACGTTGCATTACACATTCCTTTCCATTCCATTCCACGTTCCATTCCACATTCCATTCCCTTCCTTTATGCATTGTATTCCATTTCATTAAATATTCCATTGCCCATTCCATTCCATTCCACATTCCATTACACATCATATTCCATTCCTTTCCACGTTCCTTTCCATTCCATTCTACATTCTATTAAACATTCCATTCCATTGCATTCCATTCCAATCCATATTCCATTCCATTCCATTCCACGTTCCATTCATTTCCATTCCAAATTCCATTCCGTTGCATTCCATGTTCCATTCCACATTGCATTCCATTCCATTCCGCTTTCCATTCCATTCCATTCCACGTTTCATTCCACATTCCATTCCATTCTATTCCACGTTCCATTCCACATTAAATTTCACATTGCATTCCATTCTATTCCACGTTCCATTACACATTCCATTCCACGCTCCATTCCATTCCATTCCACATTCAATTCCATTACATTCCACTTTCCTTTTCACATTCCTTTCCATTCTATTCCATTCCACATTCCATTCCACAATCCATTCCATTCCATTCCAGATTCCATTCCACATTCCATTCCATTCCATCCAACATTCCATACCATTCGATTCCGCATTCAATTCCATTCCTTTCCACTTTCCTTTCCAAACTCCATTCTTCTCCATTCCATTCCGCTTTCCATTACATTCTACATTCCATTCCAAATTCCATTCCATTCCATTCCACATTCTCTTACACATTTCTTTCCATGGCTTTCCTAATTTCATTTTCTTCCATTCCACATTGCATTCAACTCCATTGCACATTGCACTCCATTCCTTTCCACGTTCCATTCCACGTTCCATTCCACTTTCCATTCCACGTTCCATTCCGCTTTCCATTCCATTCCATTCTAGGTTGCATTCCATTCCCTTCCACATTCTATTGCACATTCCATTCCATTCAACTCCACGTTCCATTCCATTGCATTCCATGTTCCATTACACATTCCATTCCATTCAATTCCACATTCAATTCCACACTACATTCCACATTCCATTCCACATTCTATTCCATTCCATTTCATTCCGTTCCACATTTCATTCCATTCCATTCCGTTCCAAATTGCATTCCATTCCTTTGAACGTTCCTTTCCATGTTTCATTCCACTCCATTCCACATTCCATTGCACATTCAATTCCATTCCATTCCATAATCCATTCCACTTTCCATTGCATTAAATTTCAAATTCCATTCCACGATGTATTCCACTCCATTACACATTCCATTCCATTCCATTCCATTCCATATTCCATTCCATTCCACTTTGCATTCCACATTCCATTCCATTGCATTCCAGATTCCATTCCATTCCATTCCAGGTCCCATTCCATTCCATTCCACATTACTTTCCACAATCCATTCCATTCCACATTCCAAAGCTCTTTCCATTCCATTCCATTCCACTTTTCTTTCCTCATTCCAATCCATTCCGTTCCAAATTTCATTCCACATCCACATTCCATTCCACATTCCATTCCATGCCATTCCACGTTTCTTTCCATTCCTTTCCACATTCCATTCAATTCCTTTCCACGTTCCATTCCATTCCATTCCACATTCCATACCATTCCGTTCCATTCCATTGCACATTTGATTCAACAATCCATTCCATTCCATTACACATTCCACTCCACATTCCCTTCCACATTCCATTATATTCCATTCCACATTCCATTCCTTTCCATTCCACATTCTATACCACATTCCATTCCATTCCATTCCACATTCCATTCCACTTTCCATTCTATTCCATTCCACTTTTCATTCCGCATTCCTTTCCATTCCATTCCACATTCCATTCCATATTCCATTCCATTAAATTCCGCATTCCATTCCACATTGCATTCCATTGGAATCCACATTCCATTCCACATTCCATTCCATTCCATTCCACATTCCATTCCACTTTCCATTCCATTCCAGTAGAGATTCCATTCCATTCCATTGCACATTCCATTATATTGCAGTACATTCCAATCTACATTATATTGCATTCCATCCCACATTCAGTTCCATTCCATCAAATTCCATTCCATTCCAAATTCAATTCCACATTACATTCCATTACATTCCACATAACATTCCACATTCCATTCCTTTCCTTTCCACTGCATTCCATATTCCATTCCATTCCATTTGACATTCCATTCCATTCCATTCCACATTCAATTCCACAGTATATTCCATTCAATTCCACATTCCATTCCAATCTGCTCCACTTTCCATACCATTCTCTTCCAGTACACATGGCATTCAATTAATTCTACATTCCATTCCATTCCATTTCATTCCATATTCAATTCCATTCCATTCCACTCCACGTACCATTCCATTCCATTCCAATGCATATTCCATTCCATTCCATTCCGTTCCACGTTCCATTCCATTCCATTCCACATTCAATTCCATATTTCATTGCGCATTCCTTTCCACATTACATTTAACATTCTAATCCACATTCCATTCCTTTCCATTCCACATTCCATTGCACATTACATTCCACATTCTAATACACAATCCATTCCACATTCCATTCCATTCCATGCCACATTCCTTTCCATATTCCATTCCGTTCCAGTCTACATTCCATTCCATTCCATTCCACATTACATTACATTCCATTCCACATTCCATTCCATTCCATTCGATTCCATTCCACATTCCATTCCATACCATTCCATTCCATTCCACTTTCCATTCCATTCCATTCGATTCCAATACACATTCCATTCCATTCCGCATTCCCTTCCACATTCCGTTGCATTCCATTCCATTCCATGTTCCATTCCATTCAATTCCACATTCCATTTTTTCCAATTCCACATTCCATTCCACATTCCAATTCATTCCATTCCAGATTCCATTCCACATTCCTTTCCATTTCATTCCACATTGCTTTCCATTCCATTCCACATTGCATTCCATTATATTCCACATTCCATTCCTTTCCAGATTCCATTCCATTACATTCCATTAAGTTCCAAATTCCGTTCCACATACGATTCCATTCCATTCCACCTTCCATTCCATTCCATTCCACATTCCATTCCATTCCATTCCATTCCGTTCCATTCCATTCCGTTCCATTCCATTCCGTTTCCATCCATGTTCCATTCCATTCCATTCCACGTTCCATTCCACTGTCCGTTCCATTCTATTCCACATTCCATTCCATTCTATTACACTTTGATTGCATTTCATTCCACATTCCTTTCCATGCCTTTAACATTGCATTCCACATTCCATTCCATTCTATTCCACATTCCATTCCGCATTACATTCCATTCCATTCCACATTCCATTCCAGGTTCCCTTCCATTCTAATCCACATTCATTGCATTCCATTCCATTCCAGTCAAAATTCCATTCGATTCCATTCCATTCCACATTCGTTTCCATTCCAATCCACATTCCATTCCATTCCATTACACCTAACATTTTATTCCATTCCACGTTCCATTGCATTCCATTCCTTGATCCAATCCTTTCCATTCCATATTCCTTTCCATTACATTTCACATTCCATTCCATTCCATTCCATTCCACATTCCATTCCATTCCTTTCCACATTGCATTCCATATTCCATTCCGCAATCCAATCCATTCAATTCCACATTCTAATCCATTCCATTCCACATTCCATTCCATCCCATTCATCTTTCCATTCAACATTCAAATCCACATTCCTTTCGACATTGCATTCCACATTCCATTCCATGTTCCATTCCACTTTCCATTCTACAATTCCATTCCATTCCATTCCATTCTACGATCCGTTCCACATTTCATTCCATTTCATTCCACATTCCATTCCATTCCACGTTTCATTCCACATTCCATTCCATTCCATTGTACATTCCATTCCATTTCACTCCATTCCACTTTTCATTCCATTTGATTCCACATTCCATTCCAAGTGTTTCACATTCCATTCCACATTCGTTTCCATTCAATTCCCCATTCCATTTGAAATTCCGTTCCATTCCATTCCAAATTCTATTACACATTGCGTTCCATTCCAATCCACATTCCATTCCATTCCATTCAATTCCAGTCCACCTTCCATTCCATTCCATTCCATTCCATTCCACATTCCATTCTATTCCATTTCAAATTCTATTCCATTCCATTTCGCATTCCATTCCATTCCACGTTCCGTTCCATTCCATTCCACGTTCCATGCCATTCCATTCCACATTACTTTCCACATTCGTTTGCATTCCATTCCACATTCCATTCCACATTCCATTACCTTCCAAATCAATTTCCATTCCTTTCCACATTCCGTTCCACGTTGCATTCCAATCCATTCCACATTCCATTCCACATTCGATTCCATTCCATTACACATTCCATGCCATTACATTGAACATTGCATTCCTCTTTACTTTCCATTACATTCCACATTCCATTCAAGATTGCATTCCACATTCCATTCCATATTCCATTCCATTCCATTCCTCATTGTATTCCACCTTCCATTCCATTCCGTTCTACATTCCATTCCACTCCATTCCACATGCCATCCCTTTCTATTTCACATTCCTTTCCATTCCATTCCACATTCTATTCCATTCCGCATTCCATTCCTTTGCCTTTCATTCCGCATTCCACTCCATTCCATTCCACATTTCATTCCATTCCGTGTTCCATTCCACATTCCATTCCACTTTCCATTCCACATTCCACTTCATTCCATTCCACGTTTCAATCCATATTCCATTCCATTACATTCCGCTTTCCATTACACAATCCATTTCATTCCATACCACATTCCATTCCCCATTCCAATCCATTCCATTCCACATTCCATTCTTTCAGCGTTGCATTCTACATTCCATACCACATTCCATTCCATTCCACGTTCCATTCCACATTCCATTCTGTTCCATTCGATGTTCCATTCTATATTCCATTCCATTCCATTCCACATTCCTTTCCATTCCACTCCACATTCCATTACATTCCATTACACATTCCATTGCACATTCCATTCCATTGCATTCCACATTCCACTCCCTTCCTTTCAATTCCATTAAAACATTCGATTCAATTCCATTCCATTGCATTCCACATTCCATTCCATTCCATTCCACATTCCACTCCACTTTCCTTTCCACATTTCATTCCATGTTCCATTCCACATTCCTTTCCACGTTCCCTTCCAGGTTGCATTCCTCATTCCGTTACACGTTCCATTCCAGAATCCATTCCATTTCACATTCCATTCATCGTTCCATTCCACTCCATTCCTCGTTCCATTCCATTTGATTCCATTCAACATTCGATTCCATTCCATTTCATTCCATTGCTTTCCATTCCCCATTCCATTCCATTCCATTGCATTCCACATTGCATGATTCTTTCCATTCCATTCTAAATTCCATTCCACATTCTATTCCACATTTCATTCCTTTGCATTCCACATTCCATTGAATTCCATTCCACATTCCATTCCCCATTTCATTCCATTCCATTCCATTCCATTCCATTCCATTCTATTCCATTCTATTCCACATTCCACTCAATTCCATTCCATTCCATTCCAGATTCCATTCCATTCCATTCCATTCCATTCCATTCCAATCCACTTTCCATTCCATTACATTCCACATTCCATTCCATTCCACACTCCATTATTCTTTCCATTCCATTCCATCCCACATTCCAATCCACTTTCTATTCCACATTTCATTCCTTTCCATTCCACTTTCCATTCCATTCCATTCCACATTCAATTCCCCATTCCATTCCATTCCATTCTATTCCATTCTATTCCACATTCCACTGCATTCCATTCCATTGCATTCCACATTCCATTCCATTCCATTCCGCATTCTGTTCCATTCCATTCGGCATTCTATTCCTTTCATTCCATTGCAATCCGCATTCCATTCCATTCCATTCCACATTCCATTCCATTCCACATTCCATTGTTCTTTCCATTCCATTCCATTCCATTCCACATTCCACTCCACGTTCTATTCCACAGTTCATTCCTTTCCATTCCACATTCCATTCCATTACATTCCACATTCCATTCCGCGTTCCATTCCCTTCCATTCTATTCCATTCTATTCCAAATTCAACTCCATTCCATTCCATTCCATTCCACATTCTATTCTGTTCCATTCCACATTCCATTCCATTACTTTCCATTCCATTCCTTTCCATTCCTCCATAATTTCCATTAAATTCCACTTTCCATTCCTTTCCATTCCATTCCTTTCCATATTCCAATCCATTCCATTCCATTCCACATTCCATTCCATTCCATTCCACATTCCATTCCATTCCATTCTACTCCATTCCATTCCATTCCATTCCACATTGCATTCCATACCATTCCATTCCACTTTCCACTCCACATTCCATTCCGGTATCTAATCCATTCTATTCCACATTACATTGCATTACATTCCACATTCCATTCCATTCCATTCCTCTTTCCATGCCATTCCTCGTTCCATTCCATTCCACATTCCATTACACATTTCATTCCATTACATTCCAATTCATTCCATTCTTCATGCCATTCGATTCATTCCATTCCATTCCACATTCCATTGCACATTCCATTTCACATTCCATTCTGTTCCATTCCATTCCATTCCACGATCCATTCTACATTCCATTCCACATTCCATTACATTCCATTGCACGTACCAGTCCACATTCCATTCCATTACATTCCACTTTCCATTCCATTCCATTCCACACTCCATTTCATTCCATTCTATTCCACTGCACTCCACTTTCCATTCCATTTCGTTCCATTCCACATGTCATTCCATTCCATTCCACATTTCATTCCACATTCCATTCCTTTCCATTCCATGTTCCTTTACACATTCCATTCCAAGAATCATTCCACGTTCCATTCCATGATTCATTCCACGTTCCATTCAACGTTCCATTCCATTCCATTCCACGTTCCATTACATTTCATTGCACGTTCCATTCCATATTCCATTCCAGTAAATTCCACAATCCACTCCATTCCACATTCCATTCCATTCCATTCAATTCCATTCAACGTTCCATTTCATTGCATTCCACATTCCATTCCCTTCCTTTCCAGCTTCTATTCCACTTTCTTTTCCACATTCCTTTCCATGTTCCATACCACTTGCCATTCAATGTTCTATTCCACTTTCCATTCCACATTGCATTCCGCATTCCATTCCACTCCATTCCACATTCAATTCCATTCCATTCCGCATTCCATTCCACATTCCATTGCATTCCATTCCACTTTCCATTCCATTCCATCCCAAATTCTATTCCACGTTCTATTCCATGTTCCATTTCACGTTCCTTTCCACGTTCCGTTGCACATTCAATTCAACATTTCCTTCCATTCCATTCCATTCCATACTTCATTCCACAGTCCTTTCCATTCCATTCCACATTCCATTCCACGTTTCACTCCATTCCATTTCACATTCCATTACATTCCGTTCCATACCAATCCACATTCCATTCCATTCCATTCCATTCCACTTTCCATTCCATTCCACATTCCATTCCACATTCCATTCCATGCCATTCCACATTACATTCAATTTCATTCCACATTCCTTTGGGGATTCCTTTCCAATCCATTGCACATTCCATTCCACATTCCATTCCATTATATTCCACATTCCATTAAACATTCCATTCCACATTCCATTGCACATTATATTCCGTTCTCTTCTGTACTCCAATTCATTCCCTTCCATTCCACATTCCATTCCATTCCATTCCACATTAAATTCCATTCCATACCATTCCATTCCTCATTCCACTCCATTCAATTCCATTCCACTTTCCATTCCATTCCATTACACATTCCTTTCCATTCCATTTCACATTCCTCTCTGCATTCCATTGCACATTCCATTCCATTTCACATTCGATTTCTTTACAATTCACGTTAAATTCCATTCCATTTCGCATTCTATTCCATTCCATTCCATTCCATTTCATTCCACATTCTATTCCATTCCATAACACAGTCCATTCCACATTCCATTCCATTCAATTCCACATTCCATTCCATTCCATTCTTCATTATATTCCATTCCATTCCACATTCCATTCCATTCCCTTCCATTCCATAATCCATTCCATTCCTTTTCGCATTCCATTCCATTCCATTCCACATCCAATTCAATTACCTTCCACATTCCATTCCATTCCATTCCACATTCAATTCCATTCCATTCCATTCTATTCCACATTCCATTCCATTGCATTCCACTTTCCATTCCATTCCATTCCACATTCCATTCCATTCAATTCCAACTTCCATTCCATTCCATTCCACTTTCCATTCCATTCCATTCCACGTTCCATTCCCTTCCATTCCACATTCCATTCCATTCCATTCCGCGTTCCATTTCACAGTCCGTTCTATTGCATTCCACTTTCAACTCCATTCCATTCCACGTTCCATTCCACGTGCCATTCCACGTGGCATTCCGCGTTCCACTCCGCGATCCACTCCATGTTCCATTCCTCATTCCGTTCCACATTCCATACCTGATTCCCTTCCATTCCATTCCACATTCCATTGCATTGCATTCCACATTCCATTCCATTCCATTCCATTCCAATCCATTCCATTCCATTCCATTCCAGTCCACTTTCCTTTCCATTGCATTCCATTCCATTCCATTCCACGTTCTATGTTATTTCATTCCACTTTCCATTCTATTCCATTCCATTCCACATTCCATTCCATTCCATTCCACATTCTATTCCATGCCATTCCATTCCATTCCATGTTAAATTCCACATTCCATTCCATTCCATTCCACATTCCATTCCGTTTAATTGCACATTCCATTCCATTCCATTCCAGGTTCCATTTCACATGCCATTCTATTCCATTCCATGTTCTAATACGTTGCATTGCACGTTCCATTCTATTCCATTCAATTCCATTCCACTTTCCCTTCCATTCCATTCCACAATCCATTCCCTTCAATTCCACGTTCTATTCCAACTTCTTTTCCACGTTCCATTCTTTGTTCCATACCACTTTCCATTCGACATTCCATTCCACGTTCCATTCCACTTTCCATTCCACATTGCATTCCATTCAATTGCAGATTCCATTCCATTCCATTCCAGGTTCCATTAGCTTCCATTCCATGCTCCTTTCTATTCCATTGCTCTTTCCATTTCATTTCATTGCACCTTCCATTCTACATTCCATTCCATTCAATTCCACGTTCCACTCCATTCCTTTCCATTCCACATTCCATTCCCTCCATTGCAGCTTCCATTCCACATTCTTTTCCACATTCCATTCCACGTTCCATACCACTTGCCATTTGACGTTCCATTCCAAGTTCCATTCCACATTCCATACCATTTTCCATGCCATTCCATTCCACATTCCATTCTGTTCCATTCCATTCGACATTCCAATCCAATCCATTCCACGCTCCATTACATTCCATTCCACGTTCCAGGTCTTTCCATTCCACATTCCAGTCCTTTCCATTCCAAGTTGCACTCCTCGTTACATTTCCCTTTCCATTCCACGTTGCATTCCACGTTACATTCCCCATTCCATTCCAAGTTCGATTCCACCTTCCATTCGATTCCATTCCGCATTCCATTCCATTCCATTCCACATTGCATTCCATTCCATTCTAAATTCCATTCCATTCCATTCCAGTCCACATTCTATTCCATTGCATTCCATTCCATTCCATACAATATCATTACATATTGCATTCCTTTCCATTCCTCATTCCATTCGTTTCCATTCCACATTCCATTGCACTCCATTAAACATTCCATTCCCTTCCATTTCACCTTCAATTCCATTCCACTCCACAATCCAATCCACATTCCATTCCATTTCATTGCACATTCTATTCCATTCCATTCCACCTTCAATTCCATTCCATTCCATAATCCATTCCACTTCCCATTTCATTGAATTCCACATTCCATTCCATTCCATTCCACTTTCCATTCCATTCCATTCAACTTTCCATTCCATTCCATTCCATGCTCTATTCCACAGTCCATTCTATTCCATTCCACATTCCACTCCATTCCATTCCACGTTCCATTCCACATTACATTTCACATACCATTCCATTCCACTAAACTTTCCATTCCATTCGATTACACTTTCTATTCAATTCCATTGATCTTGCCATTCCATCTTCCATTCATTCCTTTCCACTTTCCATTCTATTCCATTCCACTTTCCGTTCCACATTCCATTCCATTCCATTGAACTTTCCATTCCATTTTCCATTCCATTCCCTTCCATTCCACATTCCATTCCATTCCATTCCACATTCAATTCCATTCCATTCCTTTCTATTCCATTCCAAATTCCATTCCATTCCATTCCATTCCACATTCCATTCCATTCCATTCCACATTCCATTCCGCTTCATTCCATACCATATTCCAATCCATTCCATTCCATTCCATTCGTCATTCCATTTCATTCCATTCCTCTTTCCCTTCAATTCCATTCCACATTCCATTCCTTGCAATTCCACATTCCATTCCGTTTCATTCCATACCATATTCCATTCCATTCCTTTCCATTCCATTCGACAATCCATTCCATTCCATTCCTCTTTCTCTTCCATTCCATTCCACATTCCATTCCACATTCCATTCCATTCCATTCCACATCCCTTTCCACTTTCCATTTCATTCCATTCCACATTCCATTGCATTCCATTCCACTTTCCATTGCATTCCATTCCAAATTCCATTCCACGTTCCATTTCATATTCCATTTCACGTTCCTTTCTAAGGTCCATTGCACATTCAATTCAATGTTCCATTCCATTCCATTCCACATTTCATTCCACATTCCATTCCTTTCCACGTGCCATTCCACATTCCACTCCATGCCATTTCACATTCCCTTCCATTCCATTCCATGGCATTCCATCCCAATCCACATTCCATTCCATTCCTCATTCCATTCCATTCCTCTTTCCATTCCACATTCCATTCCATGCCATTCCACATTAAATTCAATTTCATTCCACATTCCTTTGGAGTTTCCTTTCTATTCCATTGCACATTCCATTCCAACTTCCATTCTATTCCATTCCACATTCCATTAAACATTCCATTCCATATTCCATTGCACATTATATTCCATTCCATTCCGTACTCCATTCCATTCCTTTCGATTCCACATTCCATTCCATTACATTCCACATTCAATTCCATTCCACATTCCATTCCATTCCATTCTATTCCGTTCCATTACACCTTCCATTCCACCTATCATTCCACTCCATTCCACATTCCATTGCATTCCTTTCCACTTTTCTTTCCACATTCCATTCCATTGCATTCCACATTCCATTCTATTTCATTTCACATTCCATTCCATTCCATTCCATTCCACATTCCATTCCACTTTCCTTTCCATTACATTCCTCATTCCATTCCAATCCACATTCCATTCCGTTCCACATTCCATTCCACTTTCCATTCCATTCCATTCCACATTCCTTTCCATTCCACATGCCATTCCTTTCCATTCCATTCGATTCCATAATACATTCCATTCTATTCCTTTCCTTTCCATTACAATACATTCCACATTCCATTCCATAATCCATTGAATGGCATTCCACATTCCATTCCAATATATTCCACATTCCATTCCATTCCATTCCATTCCATTCCTTGTTCCATTCTACATTCCTTTCCTCTTTCCATTCCACTGTCCATTCCATTCCATTCCACGTTCCATTCCATGTTCCATTCAAGTTTCAGTCCACATTCGATTGCACATTCCATTCCAACTTCCATTCCACATTCCATTCCATTCCATTCCAGATTCCATCCCACATTCCCTTCCATTCCACGTTCCAATCCACATTCCATTCCACGTAGCATTACACATTCCATTCCAAGTGCCAGTCCACGTTCCATTCCGCATTCCATTCCGCATTCTATTCCACGTTCCATTACTCTTTCCATTGCACATTCCATACCTGATTCCATTCCATTCCACATTCTATTCCATTCCACATTCCATTCCATTACTTTCCATTCCAGTCCACATTTCATCCCATTGCATTCCATTCCATTCCATTCCACATACATTCCCTTCCAATAGAGATTACATTCCAATCCCTTCCAGATTCCATTCCACCTTCCATTCCATGTTCCATTCCACGTTCCATTCCATTCCATTCTATTCCATTCCATTTGACTTTCCATTCCATTCCATTCCATTCCATTCCTTTCCAAGTTCCTTTCCATTCCATTTCACATTCCATTCCACCTTCCATTCCATTTCTTTTCACGGTCAATTCCACTTTCTATTCCACTTTCCATTCCACCTTCCATTTCAAATTCCATTCCATTCCACATTCCATTCCACATTCCCTTCCATTCCATTCCACATTCCATTCCATTCCATTCCACATTCCATTCCACATTCCATCCCATCTCATTCCACATGCATTCCACATTCCATTCCACAATCCATTACACATTCTACTCCTTTCCACGTTCCATTCCCCATTCCATTCCACGTTATATTACAAATTCCTTTCTATTCCATTCCACGTGGCATTACACATTCCATTGCATTTCCTTCCACATTCTATTCCATTTCATTCTGCATTGCATTCCACATTCCATTCTATTCCATTGCACCCTCCATTCCAGATACCATTCCATTTTGTCCTGTCGCACATTCCATTCCATTCCATACCACGGTCAATTCCACTTTCCATTCCACGTTTCATTCTACATTGCTTTCCATGTTCCATTCCACGTTCCATTCTATTCCATTCCACATTCCATTCCATTCCATTCCACAGTCCATTCCACATTCCGTTTCCTCCTTTGCATTACACGTTCCATTCCATTGCATTCTTTTCCATTCCACATTTCAATACGTATTCCATTTCACATTCCATTCCATTGAATTCTTTCCACATTCCATTTTACGTTAAATTCCACATTCCTTTCCATTACATTCCACGTGGCATTACACATTCCATTCCATTCCTTTACACATTAAATTCTGTTTCATTCCACATTCCATTCCATATTCCATTCTATTCCATTCCACTATCCATTCCACTTACCTTTCCATTCTATCCCATTTCACATTCCATTCCATTCCATACCGCGTTTCATTCCACGTTCCATTCCACGTTCCTTTCCACGTTCCATTCCATTCCATATCACATCCCTTTCCAAATTCCATTCCACCTTCCTTTCCAAGTTATTTTCCACGTTCAATTCCAACTTCCATTCCATTCCATTCCATATTCCATTCCACATTCCGTTCCATTCCATGCCACATTTCTTTCCACATTCCAGTCCATTCCATTTCACATTCCATTCCATTTAATACTGCATTCCATTCAATTCCATGTTCCATTCTATTCCATTCCACATTCCATTCCATTCCAATCCACATTGCATTCCATTCCACCATCCATTCCACATTACTTTAAATTACATTCGTCATTACATTTCACATTTCATTCTATTCCACTTTCCATTCCAGTTTCTATTCTGCGATCCATTCCACATTCCTTTCCATTCCATTCCACGTTCAATTACACACACCATTCCATTCCGTTCCACATTCTATTCCATTTCATTCCACATTCCATTCCAGTTTACATTTCATTCCATTCCACAATCCATTGCATTCCATTCCACTTTCCATTCCATTCCATTCCAAATTCCATTCCACGTTATATTACACGTTCCTTTCCACGTTCCATTGCACATTCATTCAATTCAAAGTTCCATTCCACTCCATTCCACATTTCATTCCACATTCCATTCCCTTCCATTCCACATTGCATTCCACTTTACACTCCGTTCCATTTCACATTCCATTCCATTATATTACATTCCATTCTATGCCAATCCACATTCCATTCTATTCCATTCCACATTCCATTCCTTTCCTCTTTCCATTCCACATTCCATTCCATGCAATTCCACATTACATGCAATTTCATTTCACATTCCTTTGGTATTTCCATTCCATTCCATTGTACATTCCATTCCACCTTCCAATCTATTCCATTCCACATTCCATTTAACATTCCATTCCACATTCCATTGCACATTATATTCCATTCCATTCCGTACTCCATTCCATTCCTTTCCATTGCACATTCCGTTCCATTCCATTCCACATTCCATTCCAAATTCAATTCCATTCCACATTCCATTCCAAATTCAATTCCATTCCACATTCCATTCCATTCTATTCCGTTCCATTACACATTCCATTATACATATCATTCCACTCCATTCCACATTCCATTCCATTCCTTTCCACATTCCACTCCGCAATAAATTCCACATTCCATTCCATTGCATTTCACATTCTATTTCGTTACAATTCATGTTCCATTCCATTCCATTTCGCATTCTATTCCATTCCATTCCATTCCATTTCATTCCACATTCCATTCAATTCCATTACACAGTCCATTCCTCATTCCATTCCATTCCATTTCATTCGACATTCCTTTCCATGCCATTCAACAGTCCATTACACATACCACTCCATTATATTCCACGTTCCGTTCCCTTCCATTCCACATTCCATTCCATTCCACGTTCCATTGCATTCCATTCCACATTCAACTCCATTCCATTCCACGTTCCATTTCACAGTCCATTCTATCGCATACCATATTCTATTCCATTCCATTCCATGTTCCGTTCCACGTGCCATTCCATGTTCCGTTCCATGTTCCATTCCACGTTTCATTGCATGTTCCATTCCTCATTCCGTTCCACATTCCATTCCTGATTCTAGTCCATTCCATTCCACATTCCATTCCATTCCATTCCAGTCCAGTCCACATTCCATTCCATTGCATTACTTTCCGTTCCATTCCACATTCTATTGTATTCCATTGCACATTGCATTCCATTCCATTCCATTCCAGATTCCATTCCTTTCCATTCCACATTCCATTCCATGCCATTCCATTCCATTCCACGTTACATTCAAAGTTCCATTCCATTCCATTCCATATTCCATTGCATTTAATTGCACATTCCATTCCATTCCAATCCAGGTTCCATTCCATTCCATTCCACGTTCCGTTGCATTCCATTCCACTTTCCATTCCATTTCATTCCAAGTTCCATTCCAAATGCCATTCCTTTCCATTCCAAGTTCTATTATTTTCCATTGCACATTCCATTCCATTCCATTCAATTACATTCCACGTTCCCTTCCATTCCATTCCACCTTCCATTCCCTTCCATTCCACGTTCCATTCCACCTTCTTTTCCACGTTCCATTCCATGTTGCATACCACTTTCCATTCGACATTCCATTCCACATTCCATTCCACGTTCCATTCCACGTTCCACTCCATCGCATTCCACATTCCATTTTACTTTCCATTCCAGGCCTTTCCACATTCCATTCCACATTCCATTGCATTCCATTCCACATTTCATTCTGTTCCATTCCACATTGCCTTCCATTCAATTGCAGATTCCATTCCATTCCATTCCAGTTTCCATCAACTTCCATTCCATGTTTCAATAAATTCCATTCCACAATCCATTCCATTTCATTGCACATTGCATTCCATATTCCATGCCATTCATTTCCGCCTTCCACTCCATTCCATTCCATGCAAATTTCCATTCCATTCCATTCAATTCCTTTCAGCGTTCCATTCCATTCAATTCCACATTCCATTACCTTCCATTCCAGCTTCCATTCCACATTCTTTTCCACATTCCATTCCATGTTCCATACCACTTGCCATGCAACGTTCCATTCCACCTTCCATTCCACATTCCTTTCCACTTTCCATTCCATTCCATTCCACATTCCATTCCATTCCATTCCATTCCACATTCCATTCCAATCCCTTCAACGTTCCATTACATTCCATTCCACGTTCTTGTCCATTCCTTTCCACATTCCAGTCCTTTCCATTCCAAGGTGCACTCCACTTTACATTCCCTATTCCATTCCTCGTTGTATTCCACGTTACATTCCCCATTCCATTCCAAGTTCGATTCCACATTCCATTTGATTCTATTCCGCATTCCATTCCATTCTATTCCACTTTGCTTTCCATTCCATTCCATATTCCATTCCATTCCATTCCATTCCAGTACAAATTCTATTCCATTGCATTCCATTCCTTTCCATACCATACCATTCCGTATTGCATTCCATTCCATTCCTCATTCCTTTCTATTCCATTCCACATTCCATTCCATCCCATTCCACGTTCCATTCCATTCCATTGCACCTTCACTTCCATTCCATTACACAATCCAATTCGAATTCCATTCCTTTGTACATTCCATTCCATTCCATTCCACCTTCAATTCCATTCCATTTCATAATCCATTCCACTTTCCATTCAATTGAATTCCACATTCCATTCCATTCCATTCCACTTTCCATTCCATTACATTCAACTTTCCATTCCATTCCATTCCATGTTCCATTCCACAGTCAATTCTATTCCATTCCACATTGCATTCCATTCCATTCCACGTTCCATTCCACATTCCATTTCACATACCATTGCATTCCACCAATCTTTTCATTCCGTTCCACTCCACGTTCCATTCCATTCCATTGAACTTTCCATTCCACATTCCATTTCGTTCCTTTCCACTTTCCATTCTATTCCATTCCACTTTCCATTCCACATGCCTTTCCATTCCATTCTATTCCACATTCTATTCCATTCCACATTCCTTTCCATTCCATTCCACATTCCAATCCATTCAATTCCATTCCACATTCCAATCCATTCCATTCCATTCCATTATGTTCCATTCCAGATTCCATTCCATTCCACAATCTATTCCATTGCACGTTCCATTACCATTCCATTCCAGATTCCATTAGACGTTCCATTCCACGTTCCATTCCCCATTACTTTCCACATTGCATTCCACGTTCCATCCAACTTTCCATTTGACATTCCATTCCATGTTCCTTTTCACTATCCATTCCCTTCCCTTCCTCCTTCCATTCTATTCCACTCCACATTCCATTCTATTCCAGTCCACATTGCATTCCACATTGCACTCCATTCCATTCCACATTCCATTCTCATTCCACTCCATTCTATCCCACATTACATTCCACATTCTATTCCATTCAATTCCACATTTCATACCACATTCCATTCCATTTTATTCCTCTTTCCATTCCACATTCCATTCCTCTTTCCATTAAATGATCCATTCCACGTTCCATTCTATGTTCCATTCCATTCCATTCCAGGTTGCATTCGACAGTACATTGCATTCCATTTCAAGTTCCATTCCACATTTCATAACACCTTCCATTCCTCCTTCTATTCAGTTCCAATCCACAATACATTCCACATTCCATTCCACTTTATATTCCACATTCCATTAAAGTCTATTCCACATTCCAATCCACGTTACATTCCATTCCATTCCACACTCAATTCCACAATGTATTCCACATTCCATTCCATTCCTTTCCACATTCCATTCCACATTACATTCCACATTCCATTCCACTTTCCATTCCATGAACCATTCTATTTCATTACATGTTCCATTCCACAATCCATTCCATTCCACTTTCCGTTACACATTCCATTCCACATTCCATTCCACATTCCATTCTGTTCCATTCCACATTCCATTTCACATTCCATTCCACATTCCAATCCATTCCATTCCACATTACATTCCATTCTATTCCACATTTCATTCCACATTCCATGCCACATTCCATACCACATTCCATTCCACATTCCATTCTATGTTCCATTCCGCATTCCATTCCATTCCAGTCCATTTCATTCAACTTTCCTTTCCATTCCATTACATTCAACATTCCATTCCATTCCATTCCACATTCCATTCCACATTCCATTCCATTCCATTCCACATTCCATTCTCATTCCATTGCACTCCATTCCACATTCCATTCCACATTCTATTCTATTCCATTCCACATTTCATATCACACTCCATTTCATTCCATTCCACATTCCATTCCTCTTTCCACTCCATGATCCATTCCACGTTCCATTTCACGTTCCATTCCATTAAATTCCATGTTGCATTCCATTCCATTCCACGTTCCATTTCATTCCGTTCCACATTCCATTCCACATTCCTTTTCACATTCTGTTCCACATTCTGTTTCACTTTCCATTCCATTCCATTCCATTCTATTCCATTACATTTTCCATTCCATTCCATTGCACATTCCATTCCATTCAATTCCACGATCCATTCCACATTCCATTCCACATTCCACTCTATTCCATTCTATTCCACATTCCATTCCATTCAATTAAACCATCCATTGCACATTCCACTCCACAATCCATTCCAAGTTCCATTGCACTCCATTCCACTTTCCAATCCATTACATTCCACATTCCATTCCATTCAATTCCACATTCCATTCCACTTTCCATTCCACATTCCAATCCATTACATTTCACATTCCATTCCACATTCCATTCCATTCTATTCCACATTTCATTCCACATTCCATTCCATATTCCATTCCGCATTCCATTCCATTCCATTCAATTTCTTTCGATGTTGCATTCCATTACATTACATTCCACATTCCATTCCATTCCATTTAACATTCCATTCCACATTCCATTCCATTCCTTTCCACATTCCTTTCTCATTCCATTGCAGTCCATTCCACATTCCATTCCACATTCCATTCCATACCATTCCACATTTCATACCACACTCCAATCCATTCCATTCCACATTCCATTCTACATTCCATTTCTCTTTCCACTCCATGATCCGTTCCACATTCCATTTCACGTTCCATTCCATTCCATTCTACTTTCCATTCCATTCCATTCCAGGTTCCATTTCATTCTGTTCCACATTCCCTTCCAAATTCCTTTTCACATTCCGTTCCATATTCTATTTCACTTTCCATTCCATTCCATTCCATACCATTACACGTTCCTTTCCATTCCATTGCACATTCCATTCCATTCCTTTCTACTATTCTTTCCACATTCCATTCTACATTCCATTCCATTCCATTCTATTCCACATTCCACTCCATTACATTAATAATCCATTCCACATTCCATTCCACAATCCATTCCACGTTCCATTCCATTCCATTCCACATTCCAATCCATTCAATTCCACATTCCATTCCATTCAATTCCATTCCATTCCATATTCCATTGCATTCCATTCCATTCCCTTCCATTCCATTCCACATTCCAATACATTGCATTCCAAATTACATTACACATTCCATTCCATTCCATTCCATTCCCTTCCATTCCATTCCATTCCCTTCCATTCCATTCCACATTCCAATACATTGCATTGCAGATTCCATTAAATTCCATTCCTTTCCATTCCGCATTTCACTCCAATCCATACCATTCCACTTTCCATTCCACATTCCATTCCATTCCATTCCACATTCCATTCCATTCCAATCCACATTCCATTCCATGTTCCATTCGACGTCGAATTCCGTGTTCCATTCTACGTCCTATTCCACGTTCCATTCCTTTGCATTTCACATTCCATTCCATTCCCTTTCATATTCCATTCCATTCCATTCCACATTCCATGCCTCGTTCCATTCTATTCCGTTCAACTTTGCATTCCATTCCATTCATCGTTTCATTCCACGTTCCAATCCACATTCCTTTTCACATTTCATTCCAAGTTCCATTCCACTGCATTCCACATTCAATTCCACGATACATTCCACGTTGCATTCCTTCTTCCATTCCACGTCCCATTCGACGTTTCATTCCTTCCCATTCCACATTCCATTCCATTCCATTCTACTTTCCATTTCACGTTCCATTCCATTTCATTCCACGTTCAACTCCACCTTCTATTCCACATTGCATTCCACATTGTATTCCAAGTTTCATTCCATTCTTTTCGACATTTTTTTCCATTCCATTCTACGTTCCATTCCACTTTTCATTCCACATTTTATTCCACATTCCAATCCAAGTTCCATTCCATTCCTTCCAAGTTCCATTCCACTTTCCATCCCACATTTTATTCCACATTCCAATCCAAGTTCCATTCCATTCCTTCCAAGTTCCATTCCACTTTCCACCCCATTCCATTCCACGTTCCATTCCACATTCCATTGCCCATTCCATTCCACTTTCATTTGGAGATTCAGTTCTTCATTCCATTCCATTACATTCCATATTCCATTCCATATTCCAGTCCATTCCATTCCACGTTCCATTCTATATTCCATTCCATTCAATTTCACGTTCCATTCCATATTCCATTCCACATTCCATTCCACATTCCATTTCACGTTCCATTCCACGTTCCATTCCACATTCAATACCACGATACATTGCACGTTTCATTCTTCATTCCATTCCATTCAATTCCGTTCCATTCCACATTCCCTTCCACATTCCATTACACATTTCATTCTACGTTCCATTCCACATTGCTTTCCACGTTCCATTCCAGATTCCATTCTGCATTCCTTTCCATTCCATTCCACGTTCAATTCCACGTTCCATTCCACTCCTTTCAACTTTCCATTCCACATTCCATTGCACATCCCATTCCGCGTTTCATTCCATGTTCCATTCCGCGTTCCATTCCACTTTCCATTCCGCGTTCCATTCCACGTTCCATTCCAGGTTCCATCCCACATTCCATTCCATTCCATTCCAATTTCCATTCCACATTTCATTCCATTCCACTTGCCATTCCACATTCCATTCCACATTCCATTCCACATTCTATTCCGTTTCATTCCACTTTCCATTCCACATTCTGTTCCATTCCGTTCCACATTCCATTCCACATTCCATTGCATTCCAATTAATATTCCCTTCCACATTCCATTCTCCTTCTGTTGCATTTCATTCCACATTCCATTCTGCATTCCATTGCATTCCAATTCACATTCCATTCCACATTCCATTCCATTCCGTTCCACATTAGATTCCACATTCCATTCTACATTCCATTCAGCAGTCTATTTCACATTCCATTCCACTTTCCAATCTCATTCCATTCTCATTCAATTGCATTTCATTCCACTTTGCATTCCACATTACATTGCATTCCAATTCACATGCCATTCCACATTCTATTCCAAGTTCCATTGCATTATATTCCACATTCCATTCCACATTCTATTCCACATTGCATACCACAATCCTTTCCTTCCCATTCCACATTCCATTCCATAACAAACAACCTTCCTTTCCACATTTCATTCCATTCCATTGCACATTCCATTGCACCTTCCATTCCTCATTCCATTCCATTCAACTCCACATTCCATTCCATTCCATTCCATTCCACATTCCATTCCACTTTCCATTAAATTCTATTCCTCATTTCATTCCACATTCCAGTCCATTCCATTCCAGATTCCATTCCATCACAATCCACATTTCATTCCACATTTCATTCCTTTCCATCCCACATTACATTCCACGTTACATTCCACATTCTCTTCCAGATTCCATTCAATTCCCTTCCACATTCCATTCCACATTCCATTCCATTCCATTCCACATGCCATTCCATTCCATTCCAAATTCTATTCCACATCCCATTCCATTCCATGCCACATTCCATTTCACATTCCATTCCTTTCCATTCTGTGTTCCGTTCCCTTCAATTCCACATGCAATTCCACATTCTATTACACATTCCAGTCCACATTCCATTCCACATACCATTCCATTCCATTCCACGTGCCACTCCACCTTCTACTCCATTCCATTCGAAGTTCCATTCCACATTCCATTCCATTCCGTTTCACATTCCATTCCACATTGCATTCCACATACCATTCCACATTCCATTCCACAATCCGTTCTACACTCCATTCGATTCCATTCCACATTTCATTCCATTCCATTCCACTTTCCATTCCACATTACATTCCATTCCACATTCCATTCCATACCATTCCACGATCCATTCCAGTTTCTACTTCATTCAGTTCGACGTTCCATTAGACATTCCATTCCCTTCCATTTCACCTTCCACTCCACATTGCATTCCACATTTCATTATATATTACATTACACTTTCTGTTCCACATTCCATTACATTCCTTTCCACGTTCCATTCACAATTCCATTCCATATTCCATTCCGTGTTCCATTCCACGTTCCATTCCATTCCACCTTCCATTCCACTTTCCATTCCATTCCATTCCACGTTCCATTCCACTTTCCATTCCATGATCCATTCTATGTCAGATTCCACCATCTATTCCATTCCATTCCATGTTCCATTCCACATTCCATTCCATAACATTTCACGTGCCATTCCTCATTGCATTCCACTTTCCATTCCACCTTCCATTCCATTCCATTCCCTTCAATTCCACCTTCCATTCCATTCCATTCCACTTCCCATTCCATTGAATTCTGCATTCCATTCCCTTCCATTACATTCCATTCCACATTTCATTCCATAACATTCCGCATTCCATTCCATCCATTCCATACCATATTCTATTCCATTTCATTCCACATTCCATTCCTTTGCATTACACATTCCATTCCATTCCATTCCAATCCATTCCACATTCCATACCTTTCCATTCCATTCCACATATCATTCTTTTCCATTTCACATTCCATTCCATTCTATTCCATTCCACATTCCATTCTATTCCATTCCATTCCATTCCATGCCTTTCTACATTCCATACCATTCCCTTCCATTCCACATTCCATTCCATTCCATTCCGTTCCACATTCCATTTCATTCCATTCCCCATTCCATTTCATTCCATTCCGCATTCCATTCCATTCCATTCCATTCCACATTCCCTTCAATTCCATTCCATTCCACTTTCCCTTCCATTCCATTCCATATTCCATTCCATTCCATTCCTCATTCTTTTCCATTTCATTCCACTTTCCATTCCCTTCCATTCCACTTACAACTCCACGTTCCATTCCACTTTGCTTTCCATTCCATTCCAAATTGCATTCCATTCCATTCCACATTAGAGATTCCATTCCATTCCACATTCCATTCCTTTCCATTCCAAATTCCATTCCATTCCTTTCCACATTCCATTCCATTCCACATTCCATTCCATTCCAATACCCATTCCATTCCACCTTCCATTCGACGTCGAATTCCATGTTCTATTCCACGTCCTATTCCTCGTTCCATTCATTTGCATTTCACTTTCCATTCCATTCCCTTCCATATTCCATTGCATTCCTTTCCACATTCCATTCCTCATTCCATTCCATTCCATTCAACTTTCCATTCCATTCCATTCATCGTTTCATTCCACGTTCCAATCCACATTCCATTTGGCATTTCATTACAAGTTCCATTCCATTGCATCCCACATTCCATTCCACGATCCATTCCGCATTGCATTCTTTGTTCCATTCCACATACCGTTCGATATTTCATTCCTTTCCATTCCACATTCAATTCCATTCCATTCCACATAAAATTCCATTCCATTCCACATTCCAATCCATGTTCCATTCCATTTCTTTCAACGTTCAACTCCACCTTCCATTGCACTTTTCATTCCACATTGTATTCCAAGTTTCATTCCATTCTTTTCCACATTCTTTTCCTTTCCATTCTACGTTGCATTCCACTTTCTATTCCACATTCCATTCCACATTCCAATCCAAATTCCATTCCATTCTTTCTAAGTTCCATTCCACTTTCAATTCCATTCCATTCCACTTTCCATTCCACATTCCATTTCCCATTCCATTCCACATAACATTCCTCATTTTATTCCATTTTCATTTCCAAATTCCATTCCACATTCCATTCCACATTCCATTCCATTTCATTCCACGTTCCATTCCAAATTCCATTCCATTCCATTCCACTTCCATTTCAAGATTCTGTTCTTCATTCCTTTCCATTACATTCCATACTCCATTCCTTTCCACGTTCCATTCTACATTCCATTCCATTCGATTTCACGTTCTATTCCATATTCCATTCCACATTCAATTCCACATTCCATTTTACGTTCCATTCCATTAAACCCCATTCCACATTCCATTCCATTCCATTGCATTCCACACTGCATTCCATTCCATATTCCATTTCATTCCATTCCATTCCACATTCCATTCCATTCCATTCCATTCCATTCCACATCCCCTTCCATTCCATTCCACTTTCCATTCCATTCCATTAAACATTCAATTCCATTCCATTCCATGTTCCATTCCATTGCATTCCACGTTCAATTTCACTTTCTGTTCCACATTCCATTACATTCCATCTCTTCAACTTATCATTCCATTCCATTTCACATTCCATTCCATTCCACATTCCATTCCATTACAATCCTCATTCCATTCCATTCCGCAATCCATTCCATTAATTTCCATTCAATATTGCATTCAATTCCACATTCCATTCCATATTTCATTCAATTCTATTCCACCTTATATTCCATTCCATTCCTTTCCACATTACATTCCATTCCATTCCACATTTCAGTCCACAGTCCATTCCGTTTCATTTGACATTCCATTGCACATTCGTTTACATTCCATTTCACATTCCATTTCACAATCCATTCTATTCCATTCCACATTCCATTCCATTGCATTCCATTCCACATGCCATTCCATTCCATTCCACATAACATTATATTTCATTTCACATTCCGTTCTGTTCCATTCCATTCCATTACACATTCCATTTCATTCCATTCCACATTCCATTTCATTCCATTCCATTCCATTCCATTACTTTCCACAATCCATTCTACATTCCATTCCAATAAATTCCACATTCCTTTGGGAATTCCATTCCACTTTCCGTTCCATTCCATTCACATTCCATTCAATTCCATGCCGCATTCCATTCTATTCCATTCCACATTCCGTTCCGTCCTATTAAATTCCACATTCTCTTCCATTCCATTCCAATTTCCTTTCAATTCCATTTCACAGTCCATTCCATTCCATGCCACGTTCAATTCCACGTTCGATTACACGTTCCATTCCACTTTCATTCCAAATTCCATTCCATTCCATTTCACATTCCATTACACATCCCATTGCACATTCCATTCCATTCCATTCCACATTCCATTCCACATTCCATTACACATTCCATTCCTTTCCATTCCACATTCCATTCCATTCCATTCCACTTTCCATTCAATTCCATGCTATATTTCATTCCCTTCCATTCCACGTTGCATTCCATTCCATTCCAATTTCCATTCCATTCCACATTTCAATCAATTCCATTCCATTCAATTCCACATTCCATTACATTCCACATTAGACTCCACATTCCATTGCATTGAATTCCACATTCCATTCCACATTCCATTCCATTGAATTCCACATACACTTCCATTCCATTCCATTCCAGTCCACTCCACAATCCATTCAATTAAATTCCACATGCCATTCCATGTTCCATTCAACGTTCCATTCTACGTTACATTCCACATTCCATTCCTTGCCATTATATTCAATTGCGCATTCCATTCCGCATTCCATTCCATTCTTTACACGTACCATTAAACATTAAATTCCACACTCCATTCCACTTTCGATTCCCTTCCATTAAATTCCACATTCCATTCTTGGTCTCATTCCATTTCTTTCCACCTTCCATTCAACATTATATTCCACATTCCATTCCACTTTACATTCCCTTCCATTCCACATAAAATTCCATTACATTCCCGTTTCCACTCCATTCCACTCCACATTCCATTCCATTCCACACAACCTTCTATTACATTACATTTCATTCCACATTCCATTTCCTTCCATTCCACAATCCTTTCCACATTCCACTGAAACGGAATGGAATGGAATGTGGAATAGAATGCAATGGTATATGGAATTTATTGGAATGGAATATGGAATAGAATGGAATGACATGGAATGGAATGGGGAATAGAATGTGTAATGGAATGGAATGTGGAATGTAATGGAATGGATTGTGGAATGGAATGGAATGGAACAGAACGGAATGTGGAATGGAATGCAACCGAATGCAATGGAATGGAATGTGCAATGTTTTCGAATGGTATATGGGACGAAATGGAATGGAATGGAATGTGGAATGGAATGCAATGTGGAATAGAATGTGGAAGGAAATGGAATGGAAAGAGAAATGGAATGTGGAATGAAATGAGGAATGGAATGTGGAATGCGGTGGAATGGAATTCAATGTGGAATGGAATGTGGAATGGAATGAGGAATGGAATATGGAATCAAATGTGGAATGGAATGTGGAATAGAGTGGAATGGAATGGAATGTGCAATGGAATGTGGAATGCAATGTGGAATGGAATGGAATGGAATGTCGAATGGAATGTGGAATGGAATGAGGAATGGAATGGAATGGAATGGAATGTGGAATGGAAAGCGCAATGGAAATCAATGGAGTGTGTAAGGGATTGTGGAATGGAATGGAATGGAATGTGGAAAGGAATGGAACGGAATGGGGAAAGGAATGCAGAATGGAATGGAATAGAATGTGGAATGGAATGTGGAATAGAATGTGGATTGGAATATGGAATGGAATGGAAAGGAAAGGAATGTGGAACGGAATGTGGAATGGAATGTAGAATGGAATGTAGAATGGAATGTGGAATGGAGTGGAATGGAATGGCATGCGGAATGGAATATGGAATGTAATGAGGAAAGGAATGTATAATGGAATGTGTAATTGAATGGGGAATGGAAAGTGAAATGGAATGTGGAATGGAAACGAAAGAAATATGGAATGCACTGTGGAAAGGAGTGGAAAGGAATGTGGAATGGAACGTGGAATGGAATGGAATGGAACGTAGAATGGAATGCAGATTTGAATGTGGAATGGAACTTGGAATAGAATGGGGAATGGAATGGGGAATGGAACGTGGAATGGAATGGAATGGAAAGTGGAATGGAAAGCGGAATGGAATGGAATGGAAAGTGCAATGGAATTTGGAATGGTATGAGGAATGGAACGTGGAATGGAACGTGCTATTTAATTGAGTGGAATGTTTAGAGGAAATGAATTGAATGTGGTATGGAATTTGTACTGGAATGGAATGCAATGTGGAATGGAAACTGCAATGGAGTGGAATGCAATGTGGACTGGAATGGAATGGAATGTGAAATGGAATGGATTTGAATGTGGAATGGAAATAAATGGAATGTGGAATGGAATGCAATTTTATATAATGTGCAAATTAATGGAATTGAAAGTGAAATGGAATGGATTGGAATTTGGAATGGAAAAAAATGGAATGTGGAATGGAATGCAATTTGATGTAATGTGCAATGGAATGGAATGGAATGTGGAATGGAATGGAACGGAATGTGGAATGGAAAGGAATGGTATGTGGAATGGAAAGGAATCGAATGTGGAATGGAAAGCCATGGCATGTGGAATGGAAGGGAATGGTATGGAATGTGGAATGGAAAGGAATGGAATGGAATGTGGAATGGAATGGAATGGAATGTGGAATGGATTGGAATGGGGTGGAATGGAAAGGAATGGAGTGGAATGTGGAATGGAATGGAATGGAACTTGGAATGGAATGGAATGGGATCTGGAATGTAACGTCTAATGGAACGTGTAATGGAACTTGAAATGGAAGGTGGAATGTAGTGGAATGTGGAATGGAATTGAATGGAAAGTGAAATGGAATGTGGAATTAAATGGAATGGAATGCGGAATGGAAAGTGGAACGGAATGGAAAGGAAAGTGTAATGGAATGGAATGAAACATGGAATGGAATGCAGTGGAATGTGGAACAGAATGTGGAATGCAATGGAACGGAATGAGGAATGGAATATGGAAGGGAATGGAATGGAATGTGGTATGGAATGTGGAATGAAATGGAATGGAATGTGGAATGGAATGTGGAACGGAATGGAATGGTAAGTGGAATGGAATGGAATGGAATATGGAGTGGAATGGAATGGAATGGAATGTGGAATGGAAACAGGAATGGAAAGTGGAATGGAATGGAATGTGTAGTGGAATGGAATGGAACGGAATGGAATGTGGAATGGAAACAGGAATGGAACGTGCAATGCAATGAAATGGATGGTGGAATGGAACGTGGAATGGAACGTGGAATGGATTGTGTAAAGGAACGTGGAATGGAACGTGGAATGGAAGGTGGAATAAGGAGTGGAATGGAATGGAATGTAACATTAAATGGAATGTAGAAAGGAAAGTTTAATGGAATGCAATGGAATGTGGAGTGCAATGTGGAATGAAATGGAATGGAATGTGGACTGGAATGTGGAATGGAATGGAATGGAATGTGGAATGGAGTGGAATGGAATTTGGAATGGAATGGAATGGAATGAGGAATTGAACTCAATGGAATGGAATGTGGATTGGAATGGAATGGGGATAGGAATGTGGAATGGAATAGGATGTAACTTGGAATGGAATGAAATGTAATGTGGAATGGAATGTGGATTGGATTTTGAATGCAATGTGGAATGGAATGGAATGGAATGTGGAATGGAATGTGGAATGGAATGTGGAATAGAATGTAATTGAATGAAATAGAAAGACGAAAGGAACGTCGAATTGAATCGGGAATTAAATGTGGAATGGAATGCGGAATGGAAAGGAATGGAATGGGGAATGGAATAGAATGGAATGGGGACAGGAAGGGAATGGAAATTTGAATGGAATGAAATGGAATGAGGAATGGGATAGAATGGAATTTGGAATGAAATGCAATTGAATGAGGAATGTAATAGAATGGAATGGCGGTTGGAATGAGGAATGGAATGTGGAATGGAATGGAATGGAATGTGGAATGGAAGGAGGAATGGAATGGAAATTGGAATGGAATGGAACGGTATGAGGAATGCAATGTGAAATGGAATGGAATGCAACGTGGAATGGAAAGTGGAATGCAACGTGAAATGGAATGTGGAATGTGGAATGGAGTGCAATGGAATGTGGAATGGAATGGAAGGAAATGTGGATTGCAAAGGAATTGAAAGTGGAACTTAATGGAATAGTATGTGGAATGGAAATAAATGGAATGTGGAATGGAATGTGGAATGGAACATGGAAAGGAACGTGGAATGGAAGGTATCGTAGAATGGAACGTGGAGTGGAATGTGGAATGGCACGTGGAATGGAACGTGAAATGGAATGGAATGGAATGTAGAATGGAACGTGGAGTGGAATGTGGAATGGAACGTGAAATGGAACGTGGAATGCAGTGGAATGGAACGGAGAATGGAACGTGGAGTGGAATGTGGAATGGATCGTGGAATGGAACTTGGAATGGAATTGAATGGAACGTAGAATGGAACGTGGATTGGAATGAGGAATCGAACGTGGAATGGAAAGTGGAATGTAATTTGGAATGGAAAGGAAAGGAATGTGGAATGGAATGGAATGGAAAGTAGAATGGAATGGAATGGAATGTGGAATGGAATGGAATGGAATATCGAACATAATATGGAATGAAATGGAAAGGAATCAAGAATGGAATGGAACAGAATGGAATGGAATTGAATGGAATGGAACATGTAATGAAATGCAATGGAACGTGGCATGGAAGGTGGAATGGAACGTGGAATGGAACTTGTAAATGGAACGTGGAATGGAATGGAATGTAGAATGGAAGGGAATGGAATGTGGAATGGAATATTTAATAGATTTGAATGGAATGGAATTGAATGGAATCTGGAATGGAATGGAATGGAACGTGGAGTGAAATTTTGAATGAAAGGTGGAATGGAATGGATCGGTATGGCATGTGGAATGGAATGGAATGGAATGGATTTGATTGTGGAATGTAATGGAATGCAATGTGGAATGGTTTGGAATCGAATGTGGAATGGAATGGAATGGAAAGGAATTCGGAATGGTAGGGAATGGAATGTGGAATTGAATGGAATGGAAAGTGGAATGGAATGTGAAATGGAATGTGGAATGGAACATGGAATGGAATGAAATGCAACATGGAATGGAATGGAAAGGAACATGGAATGGAATAGAATGGAAAGTGGAATGGAACGTGGAATGGAAAGAGGAATGGAAGTTGTAATTGAATGGAATGGAATGTTGAACGGAATGGAATGGAATATCGAATGGAATCTAAGGGAATATGGAATGCAACGTGGAATGGAATGGAACGTGGAATGGTATATGGAGTGGAACCTCTAATAGAACGTAGAATGGAACACGGAATGAAATGGAATGGAATGTCTACAGGAAGTAGAATGAAAGATGGAACAGAATGGAATGGAATGTGGAACTGAATGTGGAATGGAATGTGGAATATAATGGAATGGAATGTTTACTGGAGTGTAATTGAATGTGGTATGGAATGTGGAATGGAATGGAAAGGAATGTGGAATCGAATGTGGTATTTGATGTGGGAAGAAATGGAATGGAATGTGGAATGGAATGTGGAATGGAATGGCACGGAATGTGAAAGCATTTGTGGAATGCAGTGTGGAATGGAATGTGGATATGGAATGGAATGCTGTGTGGAATGAAATGCGGTGTGGGATGTGAAATGGAATATAATGGAATGTGGAATTGAATGTGAAAGGAATGTGGAATGGAATGTGGAATGGAAGACCATGGAATGCAGAATGGAAAGTGGAATGCAAAGGAATGGAATATGGAATGGAATGTGGAATGGAAAGTGGAATGCAATGTGGAATGGAACGTAGAATGGAACGGAAAAGAATGTGGAATGGAACATGTAATGGAATGGAATGGAACACTTAAGGGAACGTGAAGTGAGACGTTGAATGGAATGTGGAATGGAACATTGAATGGAATGTGCCACGGAATGTGAAATAGAGTATTGAAAGGAATGGAATGGAAAGTGGAATGGAACATGAAATGGAATGGTATGGAAGGTGAAATGGAACGTGGAATAGAATGGAATGGAAAGTGGAATGCAACTTGGAATGGAATGGTATGGAAGGAGGAATGCAAAGTGGAATGGAAAGCGGAATGGAATGGAATGGAATGTGAAATGGAAAGTGGAATGGAATGTGGAATGGAAGGTGGAATGCAATGGAATGGAATTTGCAATGGAATGTGGAATTCAAAGTGGAATGGAAAATGGAATGGAACTTGCAATGGAATGGAATGGAATGTGGAATGATTTGTCGAATGGTATGGAATGGAGTGTGGAATGGAATGTGGAATTTAAATTGGAATGGAATGGAAGGTGGAATGGAACGTGGAATGGAATAGAATGGAAAGTTTAAATGGAACGGAATGGAATGTGGAATGGAATGTGGACTGCAATGGAATGCAATGTGGAATGGAATGGAATGGAATGGAGAATGGAATGATTAATGGAATGTGGAATGAAATGTGAGTGTAATGTGGAATGGAACGTGGAATGCAATGGAATGGATGGTGTAATGGAACGTGGAATGGATAATGGAATGGAAGGTGGAATGGAGCGAGGAATAGAATGGAACGGAACGTGGAAAGGAATGTGGAAAGGAATGAAAGGGAATGTGGGAAGGAATGAAACGGAATGTGGAATGGAATATGGAATGGAATGGAATTGAAAGGAATGTGGAATGGAATGTGGAATGGAATGGAATAGAATGTGGAATGGAATGGAATGGAAAGTGGAATGGAACGTGGAATTTAATGGGGAATGGAATGTGGAATGGAACCTGGAATGGAGTGGAATTGAACATGTAATTGAATGGAATGGAATGTGGAATGGATGGTGGAATGTAATGGAATGGAATGTGGAATGGAACGTGGAATGGAACTTGGAATGGAACGTGGAAAGGAATGTGGATTGGAACGTGAAATGGGATGGAATGGAATATGGAATGGAATGGAAGGGAAGATGGAATGGAACGTGGAATGGAATGGAATGGAAAGTGGAATGCAAAGTGGAATGGATATTCTAATGGAAACAGGTATGGAACGTTGAATGGAATGGACTGGAAAGTGGAATGTGGAATATACTTGAATGGAATGTGGAATGGAAAGGAATGGAATGTGGATGGGAAAATGAATAGAATGGAACGTGTAATGGAATGTGGAATGGAATGTGCAATGGAACAAGGAATGTAATGTGCAATGGAATGTGGAATGGAACGAGGAATGGAATGCAATGGAAAGTGGAATGGAACGTGGAATTAAAGGTGGAATGGAATGTGCCATGGAAAGTGGAATGGAACTGGGAATGGAATGGAATGGAATGGAATGTGGAATGGAATGTGGATTGCAATGGAACGGAATGTGGAATGGAATGTGGAATGGAATGCAGTGGAATTGAATGGAATGTGGAATGGAATGTGGAATTGAATGTGGAATGGAATGTGGAACACAACGTGGAATGGAATGGAACAGAATTTGGAATGGAATGTGGAATGGAATGGAATGGAGTGTGGAATGGAATGTGGAATGGAATCGAAGGTGGAATGGAATGTCGAATGAAATGGAATGGAATGTTTAAATGAAATGGAATGGAATGTGGAATGGAATGAGGACTACAATGGAATTCAATGTGGAATGGAATGTAAAGGAATGTGGAATGGAATGTGGAATTTATTGTGGAATGGAATGCAATGGAATGGATTGTGGAATGGAATGTGGAAAGGAATGTGGAATGGAATGTGGAATGGAAAGCAGAATGCAATGGAACGGAACGGAATGGATTGTGGAATGGAATGTGGAATGGAAAGTGGAATGGATCGTCGAAAGGAATGGAATGGAAAGTGGAATGCGATGGAATGGAATGTGGAATGGAACGTGGAAATGAATGTGGAATGGAATGTGGAATGGAACGGAATGGAAAGTGGAATGGAATGTGGAACGGAACGTGGAATGCAATGGAATGGAACAGAATGGATTGTGGAATGGATTGTGGAATGGAAAGTGGAATGGATCGTGGAAAGGAATGGAATGGAACGTGTAATGCGTTGGAATGGAACGTGGAATGGAACGTGGAATGGAACATGGAATGGAACGTGGAATGGAATGTACAATGGAATGTATAATGGAACATGGAATGGAAACGAATGGAAAGTGGAGTGGAAAGTTGAGTGGAATTTAATGGGACGTGGAATGGAATGTGGAATGGAAAGTGGAAAGAAACCTGAAATGGAAAGTGGAATGGATTGGAATTGAATGTGGAACGGAATGTGGAATGGAATGTGGAATGGAATGCAGGCAATGTGGAATGGAATGCGGAATGCAATGGAAAGGAATGTGGATTGGAATATAATGGAATGTGGAATGGAATGGAATGGAATTTGGAATGGAATGGAATGGAATTTGAAATGGAATGTGGAATGCAATGTGGAACAGTCAGAGGAATGGAATGGAATCTGCAATGGAACGTGGAATGGAATGGAATGTGCAATGGAACGTGGAATGAAATGGAATGTAACATGGAATGAAACTTTGAATGGAACGTGGAATGGATGGTGTAATGCTATGTGTAATGCAGCGTGGAATGGAATGTGGAATGGAATGCAGAATGGAATGGAATGGAATGTGGAATGGAATGGAATGGAATGTGGAGTCGACAGTGGAATGGAATGGAATGCAATCTGGAATAGAAAGCGGAATGGAAAGGATTGGAATCTGGAATGGAATGTGGAATGCAACGTGGAATGGAATGGAATGGAATGTGGAAGGGAACGCAGAATTGAATGGAATAGAACTTGGAATGGAACGTGGAATGGAACGTGAAATGCAATGTGGCATGGGACGTGGAATAGCATAGGCAACGGAATGTAGAATGGAACGTGGAATGTAATTTAACGGAACGTGGAAAGGAATTTGGAATGGAATGGAATGGAACGTGGAATGGAGTGTGGAAATGAATCTGGAAAGAAACGTGGAATGGAATTGAATGGAATGCGGAATGGAATGGAATGGAATGTGGAATGGAATGTGGAATGGAATGTGGAATGGAATGTGGAATGGAATGGAATTTGGAATGGAATGGAATGCAATGTGGAATGTATGGTGGAATGGAATGCAGAAAGTAATCTGGAACGGAATGGAATGGAATGTGGAATGGAATGGAGTGTAATATGGTATAGAGTGGAATGTAATGTGTAATTAAATGTGGAGTTTAATGGAATGGAATGTGAGATAGAATGTGGAATGGAATGGAATGGCTTCCGGAATGGAGTGGAATGGATTGGAATGGAACGCGAAATGGAATGTGGAATGGAACGTGGAGTGGAATGTGGAAGTGAATGGAAAATAATGTGGAATGGAAGGTAATGGAATGTGGAATTGAATGTGGAATGAAACGGAATGGAATGTGGAATGGAACGGAAATAAATGTGGAATGGAAGGTAATAGAATGTGGAATGGAATGTGGAATGAAACGGAATGGAATGTCAAATATAATTTGGAATGGAAAGCAAAGGAATCCAGGATGGAATGGAACGGAATGGAATGGAATGTGGAAAGGAACGTGGAATGGAACGTGGAATGGAATGTGGAAAGGAATGCAATGGAATGGGGAATGGAATGTAATAGAATGTGTAATGGACTGGAATGGAATGGAATCGAATCGAATGTGGAATGCAATGGAATGGAAGGTCAAATGGAATGTGGAATGGAAAGTGGAATGGAATGGAATAGTATAGAACGAGGAATGGAATGGAATGGATTATGGAATGGAATGGAATGGAATCGAATGTGGAAAGGAATAGAATGGATTGGAATGTGGAATGGTGTGGAATGGAACAAGGATTGGAATGGAAAGAAAGGTGGAATGGAATGTGAAAAGGAATGTAGAATGGAACGTGGAATGGTATGAAATGGAACGTGGAATGGAGTGGAATGGAACGTGCAGTGGAATGGAATGGAACGTGGAATGGAACATGGAATGGAACACGGAATGGAAAGTGGAATGGAACGTGGAATGCTTGGAATGGAATGTTGAATGGAATGGGATGGAACGTGGAAAGGAACTTGGAATGGAAACTCTAATAGAACATAGAATGGAACGTGGAATGGAACGGAATGGAACATCAAATGGAATGTAGAATGAAACGTGGAATGGAATGGAATGGAACGTGGAATGGAATGTGGAATTGAATGTGGAATGCAATAAAATGGAACGTGGAATGGAATGGAATGGAATGTCGTATGGAATGTGTAATGGAACGGAATGGAATGTGGAATTGAATGTGGTAGTGGATGTGGAATGGAATGGAATGGAATGTGGAATGAAATGTGGAATGGAACGGAATGGAAATGTGAACGGGAATGTGGAATGCAATATGGAATGAAATGTGGAATTAAATGGAATGGTATGTGGAATCTAATGTGGAATGCAATATGGAATGAAATGTGGAATGAAATGGAATGGTATGTGGAATCTAATGTGGAATGGAATGGAAAGGAATGTGCAATGGAATGGAATAGAATTTAGATTGCAATGTGGAATGGAATGTGCAATGGAAAGGAATAGAATATGGAACGGAATGCGGAATGCAAAGGAATGAAATATGGAATGAAATGTGGAATGGAAAGTGAAATGGAATGGAAGGGAATGTGGAGTGGAAAGTGGAATGGAATGTGGAATGCATTGTGGAATGCAATGAAATGGAATGTGGAATGTAATGTGGAATTGAATGTGGAATGGAATGTGGAATGCATTGTGGAGTGGCACGTGGAATGGAATGGAGTGGAATTTGGAATGGAATGTGGAATGGAATGTGAAATGGAACGTGGAATGGAATGCAATGTGGAATGGAACGTGGAATGTAATGGAATCAAATGTGGAATGGAACATGGAATTGAAAGTGGAACGGAATGTGGAACGGAACATGGAATTGAAAGTGGAATGGAATGTGGAAAGGAAAGTGGAGAGGAATGGAATGGAACGTGGAATGGAATGGAATGGAAAGTGGAATGGAAAGTGGAATGGAATGGAAAGAAACCCGGAATGCAATGTGGAATGGAAAGTGGAATGGAATTTTGAATGGAATGGAATGAAATGTGGAAAGGAAGCCAATGGAAAGTGGAATGGAATGAAATGGAACGTGGAATGGAACGGAATGGAAAGTGGAATGGAACGTAGAATGGAATGGAAAGGAACGTGGAATAGAATGTGGTTTCTAATGTGGAACGGAACATGGAATGGAATGGAATGGAATGTGGAATCGAATGTAGAATGGAATTTGGAATGGAATGTGGAACGGAATGTGGAATATAATGTGGAATGGAATGTGGAATGGAATGTGGAAAGAAATGTGGAATGGAATGTGCGATGGAATGGAATGGAATGTGGAATGGAATGTGGAACTGAACGTAGAATGGAATGAAATGTAATGGAATGGATTGTGGAATGGAATGTGGAATGGAGTGGAATGGAATGTGGAATGGAATGGAATGAAATGGAACGTGGAAAGGAACGTGCAATGGAATGTGGAAGGGAACGTGGAGTGGAAATTAATGGAAAGTGGAGTGGAAGGTGGAAAGGAATGGAATGGAACTTGTAATGGAATGTGGAATGGACGATGGAATCTAACGTGAAGTGGAAAGAGGAATGGATTGGAATGGCATGTGGAATGGAATGTGGAATGGCATGTGGAATGGAATGCAACGCAATGTGGAATGGAATGTGGAATGGAATGGAATGGAATGTGGAATGGATTGTAGAATGCAATGTGGAATTGAACGGAATGGACAGTGGAATGGAAAGTAGAATGCAATGTGGAGTGGAAGGTGGAATGGAATGGAATGGAACGTGGAATATAACTTAGAATGGAATCTGGAATTGAACGTGGAATGGAATGTGGAATGGAGCATGGAATGGAAAGAGGAATGGAATGTGGAATGGGATTTGGAATGGAATGGAGTGGAATGTGGTATGGAACGTGGAATCTAATGGAATGGAAAGTGGAATGGAATGTGGAATGGAACGTGGAATGAAACGTGGAATGGAATGGAATGGAACGTGGAATGGAATGTGGAATAAATGTGGAATGGAAAGGAATGGAATGTTCAATGGCCTGGAATGGAATGTGGAATGGAATGTGGAATGTAATGGAATGGAAAGTTGAATAGAAATTGAAGTAGAATAGAAAGGAATCAGGAAAGGAAAAGAAACGAATGGTATGGAATGACGAACGAAATGGAATGGAACGTGGGATAGAAAGTGGAATGGAATGTGGAATGGAATGAGGAACGGAATGGAATGGAATGTGGAATGGAAGAGAATGCAATGTGGAATGGAATGTGGAATGGAATGGAATGGAATGTGGAATGCAAAGGAGTGGAATGTGGAATGGAATGTTGAATGGAATGGAATTTAATGTAAAGGAATGTGCAATGGAATGGAAAGGAAAGTGGAACGGAAGGGAATAGAATGTGGAAAGGAATGTGGAAGGGAATGGAATGGAATGGTATGGAGTGTGGAATCGAAAGGAATGCAGTGTGGAATGGAATGAAATGGAATGTGAAATGGAATGGAAAGGAATGGAATGCAGAATGGTATGGAATGGGATTTGGATTCGAATATAATGGAGTGGAATGGAATGTGGAATTGAATGGAAGGTGAAATGGAATGGAATAGAATGGAATGTGTAATGGAATCGAACGGAAAGGAATGGAATGGAAGGTGGAATGGAATGTCAAATGGAATGTGGAATGGAACGTGGAATGGAATGAAAGAGAACGTGGAAATGAATGGAATGGGAAGAGGAATGGAAAGGAATGGAACGTGGAATGGAATGTGGACTGGAAAGCGGAAGGTAACATGGAATGGAATGGAATGGAACGTGGAAAGGAATGGAATGGAATGTGGAATGGAATGGAATGGAATGTGGAATATAATGGAATGGAATGTGGGATGGAATGGAATAGAACGTGGAATAGAATGGAATGAAACGTGGAATGGAACGTGGAATGAAACGCCTAATGGAACGTGGAACGGAACGTGGAATGGAATGGAATGGAAAGTGGAATGCAAAGTGGAATTGAATGAGGAATGTAATCAAATGGAATGTGGAATGGAATGGAATGGAATGTGGTACGGAATATGGAATGAAATGGAAAGGAATCTGGAATGGAATGGAAAGGAATGTGGCACAGAATGTGGAATGGGGTGGAATGGATTGTGGAATGAATGAGGAATGGAATGGAATGGTTTGTGGAAAGGAATGTGGAATGGAAAGGAATAGAATGTGGAATGGAATGTGGCGTGGAAGGTGGAATGGAATGGAATGGAATATGGAATGGAATGTGAAATGCAATGGAAAGGAATGGAATGTGGAATGGAATGTAATTGAATGGAATGTGGAGTGGAATGTAATGGAAAGTGCAATGTAATGGAATGGAATGTGGAATGAAATGGAATGTGGAATGGAATATGGAATGGAATGGAATGTGGAATGGAATAGAATATAACAGAATGTGGTGTGGAATTCTTTGGAATGGTATGGAAGAAAATTTGGAATGGAAGGGAATGGAATGTGGAACGGAATGTGCAATTGAATGGAATGGAATGTGGAATGGAATGTGCAATAAAATGGAATGGAATGGAATGGAATACGGAATGGAATGGAATGGAATGTGGAATGGAATGGAATGTGGAATAGAATGCAATGTGGAATGGAATGGAATGGAATGTGGAATGCACTATTTAATGGAATGGATTGGAATTTGGAATGGAATGAAATGCGCAATGGAATGTGGAATAGAATGGAATGGAATGTGGAATGGAATGGAATATGGAATGGAATGTGAAATGGAATGTGGAATAGAATGTAATGAAAAGGAATGTGGAATGGAATGTGGAAAGGAAGGTGGAATGGAATGTGGAATAGAAAGGAATGGAATGTGGAATGGAATGTGGAATGGAATGTGGAATGGAAAATAGAATGGAATATAATGGTTTGTGGAATGAAATCTGAAACGGAAGACAGAATGGAATGTTAAATGGAACGTAATGCAACGTAGAACAGAATATGGAATGGAATGTGGAATGGAAAATTTAATGGAATGGAATGGAATGGGGAATGGAACTTGGAATCAAACGTGGATTGGGATGAAGAATGGCACGTGGAATGGAACGTGGAATGGAATGTGGAAAGGAATGTGGAATGGAAAGTGGAATGGAATGGAATGGAACGTGGATTGGATTGGAAAGGAATGTGGAATAGAAAGTGGAATGGAATGTGGAATGGAATGTGGAATGGTATGGAATGCAACGCGGAATGGAATGGTATGGAGTGGAATGGAATGTGGAATGGAATTTGGAATGGAATGTGGAATTGAATGGAAAGGAACGTCGAATGGAATGTGGAATAGAATGTGTAATGGAACGTGAAATGAAATGAGGAATGGAACGGAATAGAACGTGGAATGGAATGTGGAATGTAATGTGGAATGGAATGGAATGCAATGTGAAAAGGAATGTAATCGAATGTGGAATGGAAAGAATTGGAAAGTGGAATGGAATGTGGAATGGAATGGAATGGAATGTGAAGGGAATGTGGAAAGGAATGTGGAATGGAATGTGTAATGGAATGTGGCATGGAATGTGAAATGTAATGTAGAATGGAATGTAATGGAAAGTGGAATGGAATGTGGAATGTATGAGTATGGAATAAGGAAGTTAACGTGGAATGGGATATGGAATGGAATGTGTAATGGAACGGAATGGAATTTGGAATGGAATGTGGAATTGAATGGAATGGAATGAAGAAGGGAATTTGGAATGGAATGTGGAATGCTATGCGGAATGTAATGGAATGGAATGCACAATGGAATGTGGAATGGAATGGAATGGAATGTGGAATGGAATGGAATGGAATGTGGAATGCAATGTGGAATAGAATGTGGAATTGAATGGAATGGAATTTTGAATGGAACGTGGACAGGAATGGAATGGAATGTGAAGGCAACGTGGAACGGAATGTGTAATGGAATGTGGAATGGAATGTGGAATAGAATGTGGAATGGAATGGAATGGAATGTGGAATGCAATGTGAAATGGAATTGAAGGTAATGTGGACTGGAATGTGGAATGGAATTTGTAATGGAATGTGGAATTTATTGTGGATTGGCATGTGGAATAGGACGGAATGGAAAATGGAAAGTAATGTGGAATGGAATGTTTTAAGGAAAGGAACGGAATGTGGAATGCAATGTGCAACGGAATGTGGAATGGGTCGTGGAATGGAAAGCAATGAAATGGGAAAAGGAACGTGGAATGGAATGGAATAGAATGTGGAAGGGAACGTGGAATTGAATGGAATGGAACTTGGAATGGAACGTGGAATGGAACGTGAAATGCAATGTGGCATGGGACGTGGAATAGCATAGGCAATGGAATGTAGAATGGAAGGTGGAATGTAATTTAATGGAAAGTGGAAAGGAATTTGGAATGGAATGGAATGGAACGTGGAATGGAGTGTGGAAATGAATCTGGAAAGAAACGTGGAATGGAATTGAATGGAATGCGGAATGGAATGGAATGGAATGTGGAATGGAATGTGGAATGGAATGTGGAATGGAATGGAATTTGGAATGGAATGGAATGCAATGTGGAATGTATTGTTGAATGGAATGCGGAAAGTAATCTGGAACGGAATGGAATGGAACGTGGAATGGAATGGAGTGTAATGTGGTATAGAGTGGAATGTAATGAGTAATGAAATGTGGGGTGGAATGGAATGGAATGTGGGATAGAATGTGGAATGGAATGGAATGGATTCCGGAATGGAATGGAATGGAATGGAATAGAATGGAATGAGAAATGGAATGTGGAATGGAACGTGGAATGGAATGTGGAATTGAATGGAAAAGAATGTGGAATGGGAGGTAATGGAATGTGGAATTGAATGTGGAATGAAACGGAATGGAATGTGGTATGGAACGGAAACAAATGTGGAATGAAAGGTAATGGAATGTGGAACGGAATGTGGAATGGAATGGAATGGAATGTCAAATATAATTTGGAATGGAAAGGAAAGGAATCCAGGATGGAATGGAACGGAATGGAATGGAATGTGGAAAGGAACGTGGAATGGAACGTGGAATGGAATGTGGAAAGGAATGCAATGGAATGGGGAATGGAATGTAATAGAATGTGTAATGGACTGGAATGGAATGGAATCGAATCGAATGTGGAATGCAATGGAATGGAAGGTCAAATGGAATGTGGAATGGAAGGTGGAATGGAATGGAATAGTATAGAACGAGGAATGGAATGGAATGGATTATGGAATGGAATGGAATGGAATGGAATCAAATGTGGAAAGGAATAGAATGGATTGGAATGTGGAATGGTGTGGAATGGAACGTGGATTGGAATGGAAAGAAAGGTGGAATAGAATGTGAAAAGGAATGTAGAATGGAACGTGGAATGGTATGAAATGGAACGTGGAATGGAATGGAATGGAACGTGCAGTGGAATGGAATGGAACGTGCAGTGGAATGGAATGGAATGTGGAATGGAACATGGAATGGAACATGGAATGGAAAGTGGAATGGAAAGTGGAATGCTTGGAATGGAATGTTGAATGGAATGGAATGGAACGTGGAAAGGATCTTGGAATGGAAACTCAAACAGAACGTAGAATGGAACGTGGAATGGAATGGAATGGAACGTCAAATGGAATGTAGAATGAAACGTGGAATGGAATGGAATGGAACATGGAATGGAATGTGGAATGGAATGTGGAATGCAATAGAATGGAACGTGGAATACAATGGAATGGAAGGTGGTATGGAATGTGTAATGTAACGGAATGGAATGTGGAATGGAATGTGGTAGGGAATGTGGAATGGAATGGAATGCAATGTGGAATGAAATGTGGAATGGAACGGAATGGAAATGTGAAAGGGAATGTGGAATGCAATATGGAAGGAAATGGAATGCAATGTGGAATGGAATGTGGAATGGAATGGAAAGGAATATGGAAAGGAATGGAATGGAATTTAGATTGCAATGTGGAATGGAATGTGGAATGGAATGGAATGGAATGTGGAATGGAATGTGGAATGCAAAGGAATGAAATGTGGAATGGAATGTGGAATGGAAAGTGAAATGGAATGGAATGGAAAGTGGAGTGGAAAGTGGAATGGAATGTGGAATGCAATGTGGAATGCAATGAAATGGAATGTGGAATGTAATGTAGAATTGAATGTGGAATGGAGTGTGGAATGCATTGTGGAGTGGCAAGTGGAATGGAACGGAGTGCAGTGTGGAATGGAATGTGCAATGGAATGTGAAATGGAACGTGGAATGGAATGCAATGTGGAATGGAACGTGGAATGTAATGGAATGGAATGTGGAATGGAACATGGAATTGAAAGTGGAATGGAATGTGGAATGGAAAGTAGAGAGGAATGGAATGGAAAGTGAAATTGAGTGGAATGGAAAGTGGAATGGAATGGAATGGAATGTGGAATGGAATGGAATAGAAAGTGGAATGGAAAGTGGAATGGAAGGGAAAGGAACCCGGAATGGAATGTGGAATGGAAAGTGGAATGGAATTTTGACTGGAGTGTGGAAAGGAATGGAATGAAATGTGGAAAGGAATCCAATGGAAAGTGGAATGGAATGAAATGGAACGTGGAATGGAACGGAATGGAAAGTGGAATGGAAAGTAGAATGGAATGGAAAGGAACGTGGAATAGAGTGTGGTTTCTAATGTGGAATGGAACGTGGAATGTAATGGTATGAGGAGTGGAATGGAATGGAAAGCAATAAATGAATGGAATGGAAAGTGGAATGGAATGGAATGGAATAGAATGTGGAATGGAATGTGGAATGGAATGGAATGTGAAATGGAATGGAATGGAACAAGGAAAGGAAAGTGGAATGGAATGTGGAATGGAATATTGAATGGAATAGTATGTGGAATGGTAGGGAATGGAATGCAATGAAATTTGGAAATGAATGGAATGGAATTTGGAATGGAATGGAATGTGGAATGGAACTCGGAATGGAATGCAATGGAAGGTGGAATGGAACGTGGAATGGAATGGAATGGAACGTGGAATTGCAAGTGGAATGGAATGGAATGGAAAGTGGAATGGAATCTGGAATGGAACTTGGAATGGAATGGAATGGAATGGGAATGGAATGTCAAATGGAGTGGAATTGAACGTGGAATGTAACGTGGAATGGAACGTGTAATGGAATGTGGAATGGAACGTGGGATGGAATGTGGAATTGAATGTGGAATGGAATGGAATGGAATGTGTAATGGAAAGTGGAATGGAATGGAATGGAATGGAATGTGGAAAGGAATGTGAAATGGAATGGAATACAATGTGGAATGGAATGTGGAATGGAATGTGGAATGGAATGGCAAGGGATGGAATGGAACGTGGAATGGCATGTGAATTGGAACGCAATGGAATGTGGAATGGAATGTGGAATGAAATGCAATGGAATGAGAATGGAATGAAGAATGGAAAGTGGAATTGAATGAGGAATGGAATGTAGAATGGAACGTGGAATGGAATGGAATGGAATGGAATGGAATGTGAAATGGAATGTGGAATGGAATGGAATCAAATGTGGAAAGCAATGTGGAATGGAATGTAATGAAATGTGGAAGGGAATGGAATGGAATGTTAAATGGAATGAAATAGAAATTGGCATGGAATGGAACGGAACGTGAAATAGAACGTGGAATGGAATGTGGAATGGAATGTGGAATGGAATAGTATGTGGAATGGAACGCAATCTAATGCAATGAAATGTGGAAATGAATGGAATGGAATGTGGAATGGAAAGCAATGGAATGCGGAATGGAACGAAATGGAGTGCAATGTCGAATTGAATGGAATAGAATGCAGTGGAACGGAATGTGATATGGAATGTGGAATGGAATGGAATGGAATGTGGAATGCAATGCGGAATGAAATGTGGAATAAAATGTGGAATGGAATGTGAAATGGAATGAGAATTGGAATGGAATGGAATGTGGAAAGTAATGTGGAAAGGAATGTGGAATGGAATGGAATGTGGAACGTAATGTGAACTGGAACGTGGAATGGAATATGGAATGAACGCGAAATTTAATTCAATGCAACGTGGAATGGAACATGGAATGGATCGTAGAATGGAACGTGGAATGGTATGTGCAATGGAATGTGGAATGTAGTGTGGAAAGGAATGTGGAATTTAGTATGGAAAGGAACGTGAAATTGAACGGAATGGAACGTGGAATGGAACGTGGAATAGAATGTGGAATGGAACGAGCAATGCAAAGTGGAATGTATCGTGGAAGTGAAAGAGGAATGGAATGGAATGAAATGTGGAATGGAATGGAGTGCAAATTGGAATGGAATGTGGAAAGGAATGGAATGGATTGTGGAATGGAATAGAATGGAATGGTATGGAATGTGGAATGGAATGGAATGGAATGTGGAATGGAAAGTGGAATGAAACGGAATAGAACGTGGAATGGAAAGGGGAGTGGAATGGAATGGAACGTGGAATGGAAAGTGGAATGGAACGTGGAATGGAATGGGCAATGGAACGTGGAATGGAATGGGCAATGGAATATAGAATGCATCGTAGAATGGAATGGAATGGAAATTGGAATGGAGAATGGAATGGAAAGTGGAATGGAAAATGGAATGGAATGCAATGGAATGTGGAATGGAATGTGGAATGGACTGTGGAATGGAAAGTGTAATGGAACATGGAATGCAATGGATTGTAATGTGGAATGGAATCTGGAATGGAATGGAATGGAACGTGGAAAGGAATGTGGAATGTAATGTGAAATGGAATGGTTTGGAATGTGTAGTGGAATTGACTGGAATGTGGAATGGAATGTAGACTGGAATGGAATGCAATGTGGAAAGGAATGTGGAAAGGAATGGAATGGAACGTGGAATGTAATGTGGAATGCAATGTGGAATGGAAAGTAATGGAATGTGGAATGGAATGTGGAATGGAATGCAGAATGTAATGTGCAATGGAACAGAATGGAACATGGAATGGAATTCAATGGAACGTGAAATGGAACTTGGAATGGAAAGTGGAATGGAACATGGAATGGAATACGGAATGCAGCGTATAATGGAATGTGTAAGGGAATGTGGAATGGAACGTGGAATGGAGCGTGGAATGGAATGGAAAGGAACATGTAATGGAATGTGGAACGGAAATATTAATGGAACGTTGAATGGAACGTAGAATGGAATGGAATTTAACGTGGAATGGAATGTTTAATGGAATTTGGAATGGAACATGGAATGGTAGGTGGACTGTAAAGTGGATTGGAAAGGAATGGAATGCGGAATTGAATGCAATGGAATGTTGAATAGAATGGAACGGTATGTGGAATAGAATGTGGAATGGAAAGGAATGGAATACGGAATGAAATTGAATGGAATGGTATGGAATGTGGAATGGAATGCAATGGAACTTGGAATGGAACGTGGAATGGAATGTGGAATGGAAGGGAATGGAATGTGTAAGGGAAGGGAATGGAATGTGTAATGGAAGGGAATGGAATGTGGAGTGGAATGTGGAATGGAATGGAAAGGATTAGAGTGCAATGCAATGTGGAGTGGAATGGAATAGAATAGTATGTGGAATTTAATGGAATGATATGGAATGTGGAATGGTATGGAATGGATAAGAATGGAATGCAATGTGGAATGGAATGGAATAGAATGTGGAATTTAATGGAATGGTGTGGAATGTGGAATGGAATGGAATGGAATGGAATGGATTGAGGAATGGAATGGAATGGAATGTGGAATGGAATGGAATGGAATGGAAAGGAAAGTGGAATTGAATGGAATGGGAATTGGAAATTAATGGAATGGAAAGGGGAATAGAATGGGGAATGGAAAGGAATGAAAGCTGGAATGGAAAGTGTAATGGAAGGGAAAATGGATCATGGAATGGAATGAAATGGAACGTGGACTGCAATGGAATGGAACGTGGAATGGAATGGTATGGAAGGTGGAATGGAACGTGGAATGGAATGGAATGGAACAAGGAAAGGAACGTGGAATGGAAGGTGAAATGGAATGTGGAATGGAACGTGGAATGGAATGTGGAATGTAATGTGGAGGGCAAAGTGAAATGCCATGCAATGGAAACTGGAATGCAAAGTGGAATGCAATGGAATGGAATTTGAAATGGAAGGTGGAATGGAATGGAATGTACAATGGAATGTGGAATGCAGTGTAATGGAATGTGGAATGGAATGGCACGGAATGCGGAATGGAATGGAATCGAATGGAAAGTGGAATGGAATGTGGAATGGAATGTGGAATGGAATGTACTGCAATGAGGAATGGAATGTAATGGAATGTGGAATAGAATGGAATGGAATGGAATTTGGAATAGAATGTTGAAGGGAATGCGGAATGGAATGGAATGGAATGTGGAATTGAATGTGGAGTGGAATGGAATGGAATCTGGAAGAGAATGTGGAATGGAATGCAATGGAATGTCGAATGGAATGAGAAATGGAATGGAAGGGAAAGTGGAATGGAATGTGGAATGGCATGGAATGGAATGTGGAATGGAATTTAGAACGCGAAACGAATGGAATGCAACGTGGAATGGAACGTGGAATGGATCGTCGAATGGAAGATGGAATGATATGTGGAATGGAATGTGGAATGTAGTACGGAATGGATCGTGAAATTTAATGGAATGGAATGTTGAATGCAACGTGATATGGAATGGAGTGGAACGTGGAATGGAATGTGAAATGGAAGGTGGAGTGCAACTTGGAATGGAATAAAATCGAATGTGGAATGTAGTGTACAATTGAATGTATTGGAGTGTGCAATGCAATTTGGAATGGAATGGAATGGAATGGGGAATGCAACGCTGAATGGAATGGAATGGAATGTGGAATGGAAAGTGGAATGGAATGGTTTGGAATGTGGAATGGAATGTTGAATGGAATGTGAAATGGAACGTGGAATGGCATATAATAGAATGTGGAATGGAAATTGGAACGGAATGTGGAGTGGAAAAGAATGTAACGTGGAATGGAATGTGGAAGGGAATGTGGAAAGGAAAGTGGAATGGAACGGAATGGAATGTTGAATGGAACATGGAATTGAATGGAATTGAAGATGGAATGGAAAGTGGAATGGAACGTGGAATGTAACGTGGAATATAACGAGGAATGGAATGTGGAAAGGAACGAGGAATGGAATGTGGAATGGAATGTGGAATAGAATGGAATGGAATGTGGAATGGAATGGAACGGAATGTTGAATGGAATGGAATGCAATGTGGAAAGGAAAGTAGAAAGGAATGGAATGGATTTAGGAATTGAATGGAATCGAATATTATGGAATGTGCGATGGAATCGGTTGGAATGTGGAAAGGAATGCGGAATGGAATGTGGAATGTAAAGTGGAATGTAATGGAAGAGAATGTGGAATGGAACAGGGAATGGAATGGAATGGAATGTGGAATGGAACATGGAATGGAAAGTGGAATGGAATGTGGAATGGAACGTGGAATGGAATGCGCAATGGAATGTGGAATTGAACGTGGAATGGAATGGAATGGAAAGTGGAATGGAACGTGGAAAGGAATGGATTGGTATGTGGAATGGATGGTGGAATGAAAAGTGGAAAGGGAAGTGGAATGTAATGGATTGGAATGTGGAATGGAATCTGGAATGCAATGGAATGGAATGTGGAATGGAATGTGGAATGGAATGTGGAGTGGAATGGATTGGAATGTGGAATGGAATGGAAGGGGATGTGGAATGGAATGTGGTCTGGAATGGAATGCAATGTGGAATGGAATGCGGAATGGAATATCACGGAATGTGGAATGGAATGGAATCGAATGGAAAGTGGAATGGAATGTGGAATGGAAAGTAATGCAATGAGGAATGGAATGTGGATTAGAATGGAATGGAATGGAATTTGGAAGAGAATGTGGAAGGGAATGCGGAATGGAATGGAATGGAATGTGGAATTGAATGGAATGGAATGTGGAATTGAATGCGGAGTTGAATGGAATGGAATCTGGGATAGAATGTGGAATGGAATGGAATGGAATGTTGAATGGAATGTCGAATGGAATGAGAAATGGAATGGAAGGGAAAGTGGAATGGAGTGTGGAATGGCATGGAATTGAATGTGGAATGGAATTTGGAATGGAACGTGAAACGGAAGGGAATGCAACGTGGAATGGAACGTGGAATGGATCGTCGAATGGAACGTGGAATGAAATGTGGAATGGAATGTGGAATGTAGTATGTAACGGATCGTGAAATTTAATTACATGGAATGTTGAATGCAACGCGATATGGAATGGAGTGGAACGTAGAATGGAATGTGCAATGGAATATGAAATGGAACGTGGAGTGCCACGTGGAATGGAATAGAAACGAATGTGGAATATAGTGTACCATTGAATGGATTTGAGTGTGCAATGCAATTTGGAATGGAATGGAATAGAATGTGGAATGCAACACCGAATGGAATGGAATGGAAAGTGGAATGGAAAGTGGAATGGAATGGTTTGGAAAGTGGAATGTAATGTTGAATGGAATGTGAAATGGAACGTGGAATGGAATGGAATGGAATGTGGAATGGAAACTGGAATGGAATGTGGAGTGGAACAGAATGTAACGTGGAATGGAATGTGGAATGGAATGTGGAAAGGAAAGTGAAATGGAATGGAATGGAATGTTGAATGGAACATGGAATTGAATGGAATTGAACGTCGAATGGAAAGTGGAATGGAACGTGGAATGTAACGAGGAATGGAATGTGGAAAGGAACGTGAAATGGAATGTGGAATGGAATGTCGAATAGAATGGAATGGAATGTGGAATGGAAAGGACCGGAATGTGGAATGGAATGGAATGCAATGCGGAATGGAAAGTGGAAAGGAATGGAATGGATTTTGGAATTGAATGGAATGGAATAATATGGAATGTGCGATGGAATGGGGTGGAATATGGAAAGGAACGTGGAATGGAATGTGGAAAGTAAAGTGGAATGTAATGGAATAGAATGTGGAATGGAACGGGGAATGGAATGGAATGGAACTTGGAATGGAACGTGGAACGGAAAGTAGAATGGAATGAGGAATGGAAAGTGAAATGGAATGGGCAATAGAATGTGGAATGGAACGTGGAATGGAATGGAATGGAATGTGGAATGAATGGTGGAATGGAACGTGGAATGGGAAGTGGAATGTAATGGATTGGAATGTGGAATGGAATCTGGAATGCAATGGAATGGAATGTGGAATGGAATGTGGAATGGAATGTGGAGTGGAATGGATTGGAATGTGGAATGGAATGGAAGGGGATGTGGAATGGAATGTGGTCTGGAATGGAATGCAATGTGGATTGAAATGTGGAATGGAATGCATTCCACATTCCATTCCATATTCCATTCCATTCCATTCTTGGAATGTGGAATGCAATGTGGAATGGAATGTAATGGAATCTGGAATGGAAAGTGGAATGGAATGTAGAATGGAATGTGGAATGGAACCTGGAATGAAACTTGGAGTGCAACTTGTAATGGAATGTGGAATGGAGAGTGGAATGGAATGTGGAATGGAATGTGAAACAGAACGTGGAATGGAATGGAACGGAACATGGAATGGAACATGGAATTGAAAAGAATGCAAAATGGAATGGAACTTGGAATGGAATGTGAAATGGAATGAGGAATGGAATGTGGAATGCAATTTAATGGAATGTAGAATGGAATGTGGATGGAACGATTGGAATGGAATGTGCAATGGAATGTAGAGATGAATGGAATGAATGTGTAATGGAATGGTACGGAATGTGGAATGGAATATGGAATGGATTGTGGAATGGAATGTGGAATGGAATGTTCAATTGAATGTGGAATGGAATGTAACACAATGTGGAATGGAATGCAATGGAATGTGGAATAGAATGGACTGGAATTGTATGTGGAATAGAATGTGGAATGGAATGCAATGGAATGTGGAATACAATGGAATGGAATGGAATGTGGAATAGAATGTGGAATGGAATGTGCAATGAAATGGAATGGAATGTGCAATGGAATGGAATGGAATGCGGAATAGAATGGAACGGAATGGAATGTACAATAGAATGTGGAATGGAATGTGAAATGGACTGTTGAATGGAATGTGGAACGGAATGAAATGGATAGTGGAATGGAATGGAATGGAAGGTGTAATGGAGTGGAATGGAACGTGGAATGGAACCTGGAATGAAAAATGGAATGGAACGTGGAATGGAATGTTGTGGAATGGAACCTTGTATGCTATGAGGAATGGAACGTGTAATGTGGAAGAATGTGGAATGGAATGTGAAATGGAACGTGGAATGGAATGCTTGGAATATGGAATGGAACGTGGAATGGAATGGAATGTGGAATGGATTGTGTAATAGAATGGAATGTGGAATGGAATGGAATGGAATGTGGAATGGAGTGGAATGGAATTCCGAATGGAGTAAAATGGAATTTGGCGTGGAATGCAATGGAATGAAATGTGCAATTTAATAGAATGGAATGTGGAATGGAATGGAATTGAATGTGGAATGAAATGTGGAATGGCATGGAATGGAATGCCACATGCAATCAAATGGAATGTGGAACGGAATTGAATGGAATGGAAGGTGGAATGGAATGGGATGGAATGTGGAATGGAACGTAGAATGGAATGGAATGGAATGTGAAATGGAATGGGGAATGGAATGGAACGTGGAATGGAAAGTGGAATGGAACGTGGAATGTAACGTGTAGTGGAATGCAGTGGAATGTGGAAAGGAATGGAATGGAGTGGAATGTGGAATGCAATGGATTGGAAAGGAATGTTATGTGATATGGAATGGAATGCAATTTGGAATGGAATGGAAAGAAATGTGGAATGGAATGTGGAATGGAATATGAAATGGAATGGAATGAAATGTGGAATGGAAGGTGGAATGTATCGTCGAATGGAACGTGGAATGGAAAGTGGAATGGAATGGAATGGAACGTGGAATTGAACGTGGAATGGAATGCGGTTTGGAACGTGGAATGGAATGGAACGGAACGTGGAATAGAATGGATTGGAACATGGAATGGAAAGTGGAATGAAATGTGGAATGGAACGTGGAATGCAAAGTGTAAGGAAACGTGGAATGCAATGGAATGTGAAATGAAATGAGGAATGGAACGTGGAATCGAATGTGGAAAGGAGTATGGAATGCAACGTGGAGTGGAATGAAACATGGAATGGAATATGGAATGGAATGGAATTGAATGCAATGTGGAATGGAATGGAATTGAATGACGAATGGAATGGAATGGAATGGAATGTGGAATGGAGTGGAATGGCATGTGGAATTGAATGTGGAATGGAATGTAATGGAATCTGGATTAGAATGTGGAATGGAATGGAATGGAATGCGAAATGGAATGGAAAAGAATGCGGAATGTAATGGAATGGAAAGGAATGGAATGTGGAATAGATTGTGGAATGGAAAGTGGTATGAAATGTGGAACTGAATATTGAATGGAATGGAATGGAAGGTGGAAAGGAAGGTGGAATGGAATGTGAAATGGAATCTGGAATGGAACGTGGAATGGAAAGAAATGGATCGTTGAATGGAATGTAATGGAACATGGAATGGAATGGAATGGAACGTTGAATGGAACGTGCAATGGAAAGTATAATGGAATGGAATGAATTGTGGAATGGAATTGAATGGAATGTGGAATGGAATGGAATGGAATGTGGAATGGAACGGAATGGAATATGGAATGGAAGGTGGAATGGACTGTGGAATGGAAAGTGGAATGATATGTGGAAAGGAATGGAATGGAACGAGGAATTCAACGTGGACTGGAATGCAAAGGAATGTGGAATAGAATGTGGAATGGAATGGAATGGAATTTGGAATGGATTGGAATGCAATGTGGAATGGAAAGGAAAGGAATGTGGAGTGGAAAGTAGAATGGAATGGAATGGAAGGTGGAATGGAATGGAATGGAATGTGGAATGGAACATGGGATGGAATGTGGAATGGAATGTGGAATGCTATGGAATGGAATGTGGAATGGATTCTAATGCAATGTTGGGTGGTATTTGGAATAGAATGGAATGGAAAGTGGAATGGAACGTGGAATGATATGTGGAATGTAATGTGGAAAGGAATGGAATGGAATGTGGAATGGAAACTAAAATGTAATGGAATGGAATGTGGAATGGAACGTGGAATTTAATGTGGAATGCAATATGGAAAGCAAAGTGGATTGGAATGAAATGTGGATTGGAATATGGAATGGAAAAGAAAGAAATGCAATATGAAATGAATTGGGATTTAATGTGGAAAAGAATCTGGAATGGAATGGAATTGAATGTGGAATGAAATGTGGAATGCAATGAAACGGAATGTGGAACGGAATGTGGAATGGAACTGAATGGATTTTGGAATTGAAAGTGGAATGGAATGGAAGGGAATGTGGAATGGAATGGAATGCAATGTGGAATGGAATGGAATGTAATGTGGAATGGAATACCATGGAATGAGGAATGGAATGTGGAATGGAAAGGAATGGATTGTGGAATAGAATGCAATGCAATGTGGAATGGAATGTGGAATGGAATGGAATAGAATGGAACGTGGAATATAATGGAAAGGAATGTGTAATGGAATCGAATGAAAGGTGGAATGGAATGTGGAATGGAATAGAATGGAATGTGGAATGGAATGGAATAGAATGGAACTTGGAATGTAGTAGAATGCAATGTGGAATGAAATGGAATGGAAGGTGGAAAGGAATGGAATGGAACATGGAATGGAATAGAATTGAATGGAATGTGGAACGGAATGGAATGTTGAATGGAAGGGAATATGGAATGGAATGGAACGTCCAATGTAATGGAATGGAATATGGAACGGAATGGAATGCAATGTGGAATAGAATGGAATGGAACGTGGAATGGAATGGAATGGAAATTTGAATGAAATGGAAGGGAATTGGGAATGGAATTTAATGTGTAATTGAATGGAATGGAATGTGAAATGGAAAGGAATGGAAGGGAATGTGAAACTGAATGGAATGGTATGTGGAATGGGATGTGGAATGGAATTGATTGGAATGTCGAATGGAATGTGCAGTAGAATGGAATTGAATGTGAAATGGAATGGAATGGAATGGAGTCAGGAGTGGAATGGAAGGGAAAGTGAAATGGATTGGAAAGGAATGTGGAATGGAATGTAGAATGGTGTGAAACGGAATGTGGAATTGAATGCAATGCAATGTGGAATGAAATGTGGAAGGGTATGGAATGGAATGGAATGGAAAGTAGAATGGAATAGAATGCAATGTGGAATGGAATGGAATGAAATTTGGAATTAAATGGAACGGAATGTGGAATGGAATCTGGATTGGAATTGAACGGAATGGAAAGTGGAATGCAATGGCATGGAATGTGGAAAGCAACGTGGAATGGAACATGGAATGGAACGTGGAATGGAAGGTGGAAATGAACGTAGAAGGGAATGGGGTGGAACGTGTAATGGAATGGAATGGAATGATTAATGGAATGAAATGCAATTTGGAATGGAATGTGTAACAGAATGTGGAATGGAATGGAATGTGGAATGGAATGGAATGAAATGGAAAGAGGAATGGAATGGAATGGAATGGAATGTGGAATGGAATGGAAAGGAAAGGAATGGAATGGAATATGGAATAGAATGTTAGGGTATGTGGAGTTTAACTGAATGGAATGGAATGTGGAATGGAATGGAACGGAATGTGGAATGGAATGGACTGCAATGTGGAATGGAATGGAATTGAAAATGGAATGGAATGGAAAGGAAAGAGGAATGCACTGGAATGGAATGGAATGTGGAAAGGAATGTAGAATGGAATGGAATGGAATGGAATGTGGAATGAAATGGAATGTGGAATGGAATGGAAGGCAATATGGAATGGAATGGAATGGATTGTGGAATGGAATGGATTGTGGAATGGAATGGAAAGGAATGGAATGGAGTGGAATGTGGAATGAAATGGAATGGAATGTGGAATGGAATGTGGAATGGAATATCGAATGAAATGTGGAATGTTATGGAATTGAATGTGGAACGGAATTTGGAATGGAATGGAATGGAACGAAATGAAATGAAATGTGGAATACAACGTGGAATGGAACGTGGAATGGAACGTGCAATGGAACGTGGAATAGAATGTGGAATGGAATGTTGAATGGAATGTAATGGAATATGGAATCGAATTGAAAGGAATGGAATGGAACGTTGAAAGGAATGCAATTGAATGGGGAATAGAATGTGGAATGAAATGGAATGGAAAGTTGAATGAAATGTGGAATGGAATGGAATGCGGAATGGAATATCGAAAGCAATGTGGAATGTTGTGGAATGTTATGTAAAGGAATGTGGAATGGAATGTGGAATGGAATGGAATGGAATGGAATGTGGAATGGAAAGGAATGGAATGGAAAGTGGAATGGAATGGAATGTAACTGAATATTGAATGGATTGGAAAGGAAAGGAATGGAATGGAATGGAATAGAATATGGAATGGAATGGAAAGGAATAGAATATGGAATGGAATGAAAGAGTATGTGGAGTGGAATGGAATGGAATGGAATGTGGAATGGAATGGAATGGAATGAAATGTGGAATCGAATGTGGAATTTAAGGTGGAATGGAATGGAATGTGGAATGGAATGGATTGGTATGTACAATGGAATGGAACGGAATATGGAATCGAATGGACTGCAATGTGGAATGCAATGGAATTGAAAGTGGAATGGAATGGAATGGAAAGTGGAATGCACTGTAATGGAATGGAATGTGGAATGGAATGTAGAAAGGAAGATAATGGAATGGAATGTAGAATGAAAAGGAATGTGGAATGGAATGTAATGGAAGGCAATCTGGAAAGGAATGGAATGTGGAATGGAATGGAATGGAATGTGGAATGGAACGGTGTGCATTGTGGAATGGAATGGAATGGAATGGAGTGGAATCTGGATTGAAATGGAATGGAATGTGGAATGGAATATCGAATGGAATGTGGAATTTTATGGAGTTGAATGTGGAATGGAATGTGGAAAGGAATGAAATGGAATGAAATTAAATGAAATGTGGAATACAACGTGGAATGGAACGTGCAATGGAACGTGGAATGGAACGTGGAATAGAAAGTGGAATGGAATGTTGAATGTAATGTAATGGGAAATGGAATGGAATTGAATGGAATGGAATGCAACGTTGAATGGAATGCAATTGAATGTGGAATAGAATGTGTAATGGAATGGAATGGAATGTTGAATGACATGTGGAATGGAATGGAATATGGAATGGAATGGAATGTGGAATGGAATATCGAATGGAATGTGGAATGTTGTGGAAAGTTATGCAAAGGATTGTGGAATGGATTGTGGAATGGAATGGAATGGAATGTGGAATGGAATGGAATGGAATGGAAAGTTGAATGGAATGGAATGGAACGGAATATGGAATGGAATGGAAAGGAATGGAATGGAATGGAATGAAATGAAAAGTGGAATGCAACGTGGAATGGAACGTGGAATGGAACGTGCAATGGAACGTGGAATGGAACGTGGAATAGAATGTGGAATGGAAAGTAGAATGGAATATAAAGGAATGAGGAAACGAACTGAATGGAATTAAATGGAAAGTGGAATGGAATGCAATTGAAAGTGGAATAGAATGTGGAATGGAATGGAATGGAATGTTGAATGGAATGTGGAATGGAGAGGAATATGGAATGGAATGGAATATGGAATGGAATGCAATTGAATGTGGAATGGAATGTGGAATAGAATGGAATGGATAGTTGAATGGAATGTGGAATGGAATGGAATATGGAATGGAATGGAATGGATTGCAATGTGGAATGGAATGTAATGGATTGTAGAATCGAATGTAATGGAATGTATAATAGAATGGAATTTATTGGAATGTGGAATGGAATGAGGAATGGAATGGAATGGAATGGAATGTGGAATGGAATATACTGGAAGGTAAAATGCAAAGGAATGGAATGGGGAATAGAATGGAATGGAATATGGACTGAAATGGAATGTAATGGAATGTGGAATGCAATGTGAAATGGAATGGAATGGAATGGGATGTGAAATGGAATGTGGAACGGAATGGAATGGAATGTAGAATCGAATGTTTAATGGAATGAATGCAATGTTGAATGGAAAGTGGAATGGAACGTGGAAAGGAACGTGGAATGGAACGTGGAATGGAAAGTGGAAAGGAGTAGAATTGAACGTGGAATGGAATGGAAAGTATCGGAACGTGGAATGGAAAGTGGAATGGAACGTGGAATGGAATATTGACTGGAGTGGAATCGAATGGAATGTACAATGGAAACTGGAATGGAATGGAATGGAATTTGGAATGGAATGGAATGAAATGGAATGTGGAATGGGATGTGGAAAGGAACGTGGAATGGAATGGAATGGAAAGTGGAATGGAATGGAGTGGAATGTGGAAAGGAATGGAAAGAATACGGAATGAAATGGAATGGAAAGGAATGGAAAGAATACGGAATGAAATAGAATGGAAAGTGGAATGGAAAGGATGGGAATGGATTTTGGACTGGACTGGAATGGATTGGAATGTAATGTGGAAAGGTATCAAAAGTGGAATACTACAGAATGGAATATAGAATGGAATGGAATGGAATGGAATGGAATGTGGACTGGAATGGAATGGAATTGAATAGAATGTGGAATGTGGAATGGAATGTGGTGTGGAATGGAATGGAATGTGGAATGGAAAGGAATGGAAAGTGGAATGGAATGGAATGAAATGTGGAATGGAATGGAAAGGAATGGAAAGTGGAATGGAATGCAATGGAATGTGGAATGGAATGGAATGGAGTGTGGAATGGTAGAGAATGGAATGTGAAATGCAAATAGAATGGATTGTGGAATGGAATGGAATCTAAAGTGGAATGGAATGGAATGGAATGTGGAATGGAATGTGGAATGGAATGGAAAGTAATGTGGAATGGAATGTGGAATGGAATGGAATGGCATGTAGAATGGAATGGAAAGGAATGGAATGTGGAATGCAATCGAATGGAATGCAATGAAATGAAATGTGGAGTGCAATGGAATGGAATGTGGAATGCAATGGAATGGAAGGTGGACTGGTACTTCCAATGGAATGGAATGCAATGTGGAATATAAAGGAATGGAATGAAATTTGGAATGGAATGGAATGGAATGAGGAATGGAATGGAATGGAAAGAATGGAATTTGAAATGGAATGGAATGGAATGTGGAATGGAAAGGAATGGAAAGTGGAATGGAATGGAATGAAATGTGGAATGGAATGGAAAGGAATGTGGAATGCAATCTGGAATGGAATGTGCAATGGAATGTGGATTGGAATTGAGTGAAATGTGGAATGGAATGTGGAAGGGAATGGTGTGGAATGTGGAATGGAATGGAGTGGAATGTAGAATGAATTGTGGAATGGAATGGAATGTGGAATGGAATGTGGAATGGAATGGAATGGAATGCAGAATGGGTCGTGGAATGGAATGTGCAAAGGAATGGAATGGAATGTCGAATGGAATGTGGAATAGAAAGTGGAATGGAACATGGAATGGAAAGTGGAATGGAATGGAATGGAACATGGAGTGTAAACTGGAAAGGGACGTGGAATGGAAGGTGGAATGGAACGTGGAATATATCGTGGAATGGAATGGAATGCAATGTGGAATGGAATGGAAAGGAAGGTAGAATGGAATGGAATTTAATGTGCATTGGAATGGAATGGAATGGAATGAAATGTGCAACGGAATGGAATGGAATGTGGAATACAATGTGGAATGGAATGGAATGGAAAGTGGAATGGATTGCGGAATGGAATGGAATGGAATGGAATGTGGAATGGAATGTGGTATGGAATGAGGAATGGAAAGTAGTGGAATGGGGAATGGAATGTGGAATGGAATGAAATGGAAAGTGGAAAGGAATGGAATGGAATGTGGAATGGAATGTGTAACGGAAAGTAAAGGAATGTGGAATGGATTGTGGAATGGAATTTGATGGAACATGGAATGGATGATGGAATGCAATGTGCAATGGAATGTAATGGAATGTGGAATGGAATGGAATGGAATGTAGAATGCAATGAAATGAAAGGTGGAATGGAATTGAATGGAATGGAACGGAATTTGGAACGGATTGGAATGGAATGTGGAAAGAAAGAGAAATGGAAATCAATGGAATGCAGAATGGAAGGTAGAATGGAATGGAATGTGGAATGAAATGTTTAATCGTTTGTAGAAGGAAATGTAATGCAATGTGGAATGGAATGTAGAATTGAATGTGCTATCGAATGCAAAGCAATGTGGAATGAAATGGAATGAAATGTGTAATGGAATGGAATGAAATGTGGAATGGAATGTGGAATGGAATGGAATGAAATGTGGAATGGAATGGAATGTGGACTGGAATGGAAAGGATTGGAATGGAATGTGAAATGGAATCGAAGGGAATGTGGAATGCAAGTGAATGTAAAGTGGAATGGAATGGAAAGGAATGTGGAATGGAATATCTAATGGAATGTGGAATAGAATTGAATAGAATCTGGAATGGAATGGAATGGAATGGAATATAGAATGGAATGTGGTATGGAATGGAATGGAATGTGGAACGTAATGTCATGTCGAATGGAATGGGATATGGAATGGAATGGAATGAATTGTAGAATGGAATGGAATGGAATAGAATGGAATATGGAATGGAATTGAATGGAATATATAATGGAATGGAATGGAATGGAATGTGAAACGGGATATAAAGGAAAGGATTCTGGAATTCAATGGAATTGAATGGAACGGATTGGAATGGAAGGGAATGGAGAATGGAATGTGAAATGGAATGCAAAGGAATGTGGAATGGAATGCAATGCTATGGAATGTGGAATGGAATGGAATGTGGAATGGAATAGAATGGATTATAGAATGGAATGGAATGGAATGGAATTGAATATGGAATGGAATGGAAAGCAAAGGATTGTGGAATGGAATGGAAAGGAATGGAATGTGTAATGCAATGCCAAGGAAAGGAATGGAATGGAATGGAAGGGAATGGAGAATGGAATGTGGAACAGAATTCAAAGGAATGTGGAATGGAATGTAATCTGGAATAGAATGGAACGGAATGTAAAAAGGAATGGAATGGAGTGTGCAATGGAATGGAAAGGAATGTGGAATGGAATGGAATCGAATGGAATGTGGAATAGATTGTGGAATTTAATGGAATGGAAAGTGAAAATGAATGGCATGGAATGTGAAATGGAATGGAATGGAATGTGGAATGGAATGGAATTGAAAGAGGATAGGAAAGGGGAATGGAATGGAATGGAATGTGGAATGCAATGTGGTGTGGAATGGAATGGAATGTGGAATGGAATGGAATGGAAACAAATGCAATGGAAAGGAGTGGAATGGAAGAGAATGCGGAATGGAATGTGGAATGGAATGGAAAGGAATATTTAATGGAATGGAATGGAATGGAATATGGAATGTAATGGATTGGAATGTGGAATGCAATTTAAAGGATTGTAGAATGGAATCGAATGGAATTGAATGGAATATGGAATGGAATGGAATGTGAAATGGAATGGAATGGAATGTGGAATGGAATGGAATGGAATGTGGAATGGAATGGAATGGCATGTGGAATGGAATGTGATGGAATGTGAAATAGAATGGAATGCAAAGCGGAATGGAATGTGGAATGGAATAGAATGGAATGTGAGAAGGAATGGAATCGAATGTGGAATGGAATGGAATGGAGTGGAATGTAAGGGAATGCGGAATGCAATGTGGAATGCAATGGAAAGGAATGTGGAATGGAATGTAATCGAAAGGAATGTGGAATGGAATGGAATGGAATGGGAAAAGGAATGGAATTGAATGTGGAAAAGAATGGAATGTAAAAAGGAATAGAATGGAATGTGGAATGGAATGGGATGGAATGTAGAATGTAATATGGAAAGGAATTTGTATTGGAAGGTAATATGGCATCGAATGTAGAATGGTATGGGGAATGAAATGCGGAATGGAATGGAATGGAATGTGTAATAGAATGTGGAATGTAATGGAATGTGGAATGCAATGTAGAATAGAAAGTGGAATGGAATCTTGAATGGAATGGAATGGATTGTGGAAGGAATGTGGAATGCAATGGAATGAAATGTTAAACGGAAAGTGGAATGGAATGGAATGGAACGTGGAATGGAACGCGGAATGGAATGGAATGGATTGTGGAATGGAATGAAATGGAATGTGGAATGGAATGTGGAAAGGAATGGAATGGAATGTGGAACGGTATGTGGAATGGAATGGAATGGAATGTGGAATGGAATGTGGAATGGAATGTGGAAAGGAATGTGGAATGGAATGGAATGCAATGTGGGATGGAATGGAATGGAATGTGGAAAGGAAAGGAGTGGAATGAAATGGAATGTTGAATTTAATGGAAGGGAATGGAATGTGGAATGGAATGGAATTGAGAGAAATGGAATGTAGAATGGAATGAAATGGAATGTCGGGAGGTATGGAATGGAATGGAAGTTGTTATTGAATGCAAAGGAATACGGAATGGAATGCAATTGTATGTGGAATGGAATGGAATGGTATGTGGAATGGAATGAAATGGAATATGGTGTGGTATAGAATGGAATGGAATGTGTTATTGAATGGAATGGAATGCGGAATGGAAACCAATTGAATGTGGAATGGAATGGAAAGGAAGGTGGAATGGAATGGAACGGATATTGGAATGGAAAGGAATGGAATGCAATCGAATGTGGAATGGAATGGAAGTGAATGTGGAATGTAATGAGGAATGGATTGGAATGGAAAGAAATGGAATGCGGAATGGAATGTAAGGGAAATTTGAATTGAATTTGGAATGGAATGGAATGTAATGTGGAATGGAATGGAATGTAATGTGGAATGGAATGGAATGTAATGTGGAATGGAATATAATGGAATTGAATGTGGAATGGAATGGAATGGAATGTGGAATGGAATGGAATGGAATATAATGGAATGTGGAATGGAATGGAGTTGAATGGCATGGAATGTGGAAAGGAATGTAATGCAATGTGGAATGGAATTGACTGCAGTGGAAATGGAATGTGGAATGGAATGGAATGTGGAATGTGGAATGGAATATGGAATGGAAAAGAATGAGAAGTGGAATGGAATGTGGAATCTAATGGAATGGAATGTGGAATGGAATTTGGAATGCAATGGAATGTGGAATGTAATGTGGAATGGAAAGGAGAGGAATGAAATGGAATGTTGAATTTAATGGAATGGAATGGAAAGTGGAATGGAAAATGGAAAGGAATGGAATGGAAAGGAATGGAATGTGGAATGGAATAAAATGGAATGTGGAGAAGTATGGAATGGAACGGAATGTGTTATTGAATGCAACGGACTACGGAATGGAATGCAATTGTAGGTGGAATGGAATCGAATGTAATGTGGAATGGAATGAAATGGAATGTTGGGAGGTATGGAATGGAATGGAATGTGTTATTAAATGGAATGGAAAGTGGAATGGAATGCAATTGAATGTGGAATGGAATGGAAAAGAATATGGAATGGAATGGAATGGAATTTGGAATGGAAAGGAATGGAACGCAATCGAATGTGGAATGGAATGGGAGGGAATGTGGAATGTAATGAGGTATGGATTGGAATGGAAAGAAACGGAATGCGGAATGGAATGGAAGGGAAATTGGAATGGAATGTGGAATGGAATGGAATGTAAGGTGGAATGGAATGGAATGGAATTTGGAATGGATTATAATGGAATTGAATGTGGAATGCAATGGAATGGAATGTGGAATGGAATGGAATGGAATATAATGGAATGTGGAATGGGATGGAGTTGAATGGCATTGAATGTGGAAAGGAATGTAATGCCATGTGGAATGGAATGGATTGCAGTGGAACATGGAATGTGGAATGGAATGGAATGTGGAAAGGAATGGAATTTAATGTAATGTGGAATCAATCGAATCGAATGTGGAATGGAATGTGGAATGGAATGTGGAATGGAATTTAGTAGAATGTGGAATAGAATGTGGAATGGAATGGAATGGAAAGTGTAAAGGAACGGAATGGAATGTGGAATGGAATGTGGAATGGAATGTGGAATGGAATGTTGAATGGAAGGGAATGGAATGTGTAATGGAATAAGGAATGGAATGGAATGGAACGTGGAATGGAACCTGCAATGCAACATGGAATGCAATGTGCAATGGAATGGAATGGAAAGTGGAAAGGAATTTGGAATGGAATGGAATGTGGAATGGAATTGAATGGAATGGAACGGAATGTGGAATGGATTGGAATGGAATGTGGAATGTATTGGAATGGAACGTGGAAATTAATGTGAAATGGAATTCAATGCATTGCTGAATGGAATGTTGAATGGAATGGAATGGAATTTGGAATTTAATGGGGAAAGGAATGTGGAATCGAATGTGGAAAGTAATGGAATGTAATGTGGAATGCAATGTAGAATGGAATTTGCAATGGAATGGAAAGCAATGTGGAATGGAATGGAATGGAATGTGCAATGCCATGGAATGAAATGTGGAATGGTATATGGAATGGAATGGAATGAACAGTGGAATGGAACGGTATGTGGACTGGAATGGAAATGAATGGAATGGAATGTGAAATGGAATGGAATAGAATGTGGAATGGATTTGAATGGAATGTGTAATGGAATGGAATGGAAAGCGGAATGGAATGGAATGCAGAATGGAATGTGGATTGGAATGTGGAAAGTAATTCAATGGAATGTGGAATGGAATGGAATGTAGAACGGAATGTGGAATGGATATAAATGTAATGTGGAATGGAAGGGAATGGAGTGGGATGCAATGTGGAATGGAATGGAAAGGAATGTGGATTGGAATGTGGAATGGAATGGAAAGGAATATGGAATGGAATGTGGAATGGAATGGAATGGAATGTGGAATAGAACTTGGAATGAAATGGAATGGAACGTGGAAAGGAATGGAATAGAAAGTGAAATGGGACGTGGAATGGAATGGAATGGAAGGTGGAATGGAATGGAATTGAATGAGAGATGGAAAGGAATGGGATGTGCAATGTAATGGAATTGAAAGTGGAATGCAATGGAATGGAATGTGGATTGGAATGGAATGGAATAGATTCTGTAATGGAATGGCGTGGAAAGTGGAATAGAATGTGAAATGGAACGCGGAGTGGGACATGGAATGGAACGTGGAATGGAATGGAATGGAATGTGGAATGGAATGTGGAATGGACGCAATGGAATGTGGAATGGAATGTTGAGTGGAACAGATTGGAATGGAATGGAATGTGGAATGGAATGGAATAGATTGTGGAATGGAATGTGGAATGGAATGTGCAATGGAATATCGAATGGAATGGAATGGAATGTGTAATGGAATGTGGAATGGAATGTGGAATGTAACATGGAATGGAAAATGGAATGGAACTTGGAAGGGAAAGGAATGGAATGTGGAATGTGTAAAGGAATGGAAAGGAATGTGGAAAGGAATGTGGAAAGGAATGTGGAAAGGAATGCAATGTGGCAGGGAATGGAATGCAATGGAATGGAATGTGTAATGGAATGTGAAAGGGAAAGGAATGGAATGTGGATGGAATGGAATGGAATGAGGAAGGCAATGTGGTATCGCATGAAATGGAATGTGGAATGGAATGGAATGGAATGTAGAATGGAAAGTGGAATGGAATGGACTGTAATGTGGAATGGAATGGACTGTAATGTGGAATGGAAAATGAAATGGATTGTGGAATGGAACGTGGAACAAAATGGAATGGAATGTGGAATGGAATGGAAAGTGGACTGGAATGTAATGGAATGGAATGTTGAATAGAATGGAATGGAATGGAACGGAATGGAACGTGGACTTGAGTGCAATGGAATGGAATGGAATGTGGAATTGAATGGAATTGAATGTGGAATTGAATGGAATGGAATGTGGAATGGATTGGAATGGAATGGAATGTGGAATGGAAAGGAATGGAATGTGGAATGGAGTGGAATGTGGAATGGAATGCAATGGAATGGAAAGTGGAATGCAATGGAATGGAATTTGGACACGAATGGAATGGAATATAGAATGGAATGCATTGGAATGGAATGTGGAATGGAATAGAATGGAATTTTGAGGGGAATGGAATGCAATCTGGAATGGAATGCCAATTAATAGAATGTGGATTGGAATGGAATGGAAAGTGGAAACCAATGGAATGGAATGTGGAATGGTATGGAATGTATCGTGGAATGGAACGTGGAATGGAGCGAGGAATGAAATGAAATGGAAACTGGAATGGAATGTGGAATGGACTGTGGAATTGAATGAAATGGTATGTGGATTCGAATGGAATGGAATGTGGAATAGAATGTGGAATGGAATGGAATGAAATGTAGAATGGAATGTGGAATGTTATGAATGCAATGGAATGGAATGGAATGAGAAACGGAATGTGGAATGCAATGGAACGGAATGAAATAGAATTTGGAATTGAAAGTGGAATGAATTGGAATGGAATGTGGAATTGAATGTGGAATGGACTGTGGAATGGAATGTTGATTGGAATGCAATGGAATCTGGAATGGAATCTGGATTGGAGTGCAAAGGAATGTGGAATGGAATGCAATGGAACCTGGAATGAAACGTGGTTTGGACGTGGAATGGAACATGGAAAGGAACGTGGAATGGAATGTGGAATGGAATGTGGAATAGGATGGAATGGAATATGCTATGGAATGGAATGAAATGTGGAATGGAATGAATAGAATTTGGAATGGAATGGAATGGAATGAAATGTGGACTGCAATGGAATGGAATGGAATGGAATGCAGAATGCAACCTGGAATGGAATGTGGAATTGAATGGAATCAGGAATGTAATGTGGAATGGAATGGAATGGAATTGAATGGAAAGGAATGGAATGTGGAATGGAACGTGGAATGGAATGGAATGGAATGTGGAATGTATTGTGGAATGGTATGGAATGGAATGGAAGGGAACGTGGAAAGGAATGTGGAATGGAATGGAATGGAAAGTGGAATAGAATTTGGAATTGAATGGTATGGAACGTGGAATGGAATGTGGAATGGAATGGAATGGAACGTGGAATGGAATGGAATGCAACGTTGAATGGAATGTGGAATGTAATGGATTGGAACATGGAAAGGAATGAGGAATGGAATGGAATGGAATGTGAAATGGAATGAGGAATGTAACGGAATGGAACTTGGAATGGAATGTGGAATGGAAAGGAATGGAATTTCTAACGGAAAGTGGAATGGAACGTGGAACGGAAAGCGGAATAGAACGTGGAATGGAATGTAACGTGGAATGGAAAGTGGAATGGAACATGGAACGGAACGTGAAATGGAATGTGAAAAGGAATGTGGAATTGAACGCGGAATGGAATGGAATGGAATGTGGAATGGAATGGAATGCAATGTGGAATGCACTGGAATGGAATGTGGAATGGAATGTGGAAAGGAATGTAATGGAATGTGGAATGGAATGGAATGGAATGGAATGTGGAATGGAATGGAACATAATGTGGTTTGCAATGTGGAATGGAATGGAATGGAATGTGGAATGGAATGGATTGGAATGGAATGTGGAGTGGAATGGAATGGAATGGAATGGACTGAAGAATGGAATGGAATGGAACGGAATGTGGAATGGAATGGAATGGAATGCGGAATGGAACGTGGAATGGAATGGAATGTGCTATGGAATGGTATGGAATGGAATGTGAAATGCAATTGAAAGTGAAATGGAATAGAATGGAATGTGGAATTGCGTGGAATGGAATGTGTAATTTCATGGAATGGAATATGCAAAGGAATGAGGATTGGAATGAAATGGATCGTGGAAAGGAATGTGGAATGAAATTGAGTGCAATGTGGAAAAGAACGTGGAATGTAATGTTATGGAATGTGGAAAGAAATGGAATGGAAGGTGGAATGGAACGTGTTTTGGAATGGAATGTGATGTGGAAGGGAATGCGTAATGAAATGGAAAGGAATGTGGAATGCAATGTGGAATGGCATGGATTTGAAAGGAATGGAATGTGAAAAGGAATGGAATGGAATGTGAAATGGAAGGGAATGGAATGGAATGTGGTATGGAAACTCGAATGGAATGCAAGGGAATGTGCAAAGGAATGTGGAATGGAATGGAATGGATCATTGCAGAGAATGTGGAATGGAACGGAATGGAATGTGCAAAGGAATGTGGAATGGAATGAAATGGAACTTGGAATGGAATGTGGAATGGAATGGAATGTGGAATGGAAAGTTGAATGGAACATGGAATGGAACGCTGAATGGAAAGTGGAATGGAAGTTGTAAAGGAAGGTGGAAAAGAAGATGGAATGGAATGGACTGTAAAGTAGAATGCAATGGAATGGAATGTGGATTGCATTGGAAAGGAAAGCGGAATGGAATGTGGAATGCAATATGTCATGGAATGGAATGGAATGGAATGTGTAATGGAATGTGGAATGGAATGGATTGTGTATTGTAATGGAAAGGAATGTGGAATGGAATGTGGAATGCAATGTGGCATGGAATGGAATGTGTAATGGAATGTGGAATGGAATTGAAAGGAACGTGGAATGAAATGTGGAATGGAATCCAATGGAATGAGGAATAGAATGAGGAAAGAAATGTAGAATGGAATGGAATGTGGAATGAATTTGAATGGATTTTGCAATGGAATGTGGAATGGAATGTAGAATGGAATGGAATGTAATATGGAATGGAATGTGGAATGGAATGTGGAATGGAATGCAGTGTGGAATGGAATGGAGTGGAATGTAAAATGGAATATTGAATGCAATGTGGAATGCAGTGAAATGGAATTAAATGGAATGTGGAGTGGAATGGAATCGAATCTGGAATGCAAAGGAATGGAATGGAATGTGAAATGGAATGGAAAAAAAATGTGGACTGAAATGGAATGGAAAAAAATGTGAAATGGAATGGAAAGGAAAGTGGAATGGAATGGAATGGAATGTGGAATGGAAATGAATGGAATATGGAATGCAATGTGGAATGGAATGGAATGTGGAATGCAATGGAATGGAATGGAATATGCAATGCAATCTGGAATGGAATGGAATGGAATGTGGAATGGAACAGAATGGAAAGGAACGGAATATGGAATGGAGTGGAATGGAAAGTGGAATGGAATGGAATGGAATGTGGAATGAAATGGAATGGAACATGGAATGGAATGGAATGGAATGGAAGGGAATGTGGAATGGAATGGAATGGAATGGAACGGAATGCTGAATGGAATGGAATGGAATGTGGACTGGAATACAATGGAATGGAATGTGGAATGGAATGGAATGGAATTGAATGGAATGTGGGCTTGTGTGGAATGGAATGGAATGAAATGATGATTTGAATGGAATTGTATGTGGAATTGAATGGAATGGAACATGCACTTGAAAGGAATGGAATGGAATGGAATGTGGAATTGAATGGAATCGAATGTGGAATTGAATAGAAAGGAATGTGGTATGGAAAGGAATGGAATGTGAAATGGAACGCAATGGAATGGAATGTGAAACGGAACGGAATGGTAACTGAAATGGAAAGGAATAGAATGTGGAATGGAATGCAAAGGAATGGTGTGGAATGTGGAAAGGAATGGAATGGATTATGTAATGGAATGTGGAATTGAAAGGAGAATGGAACATGGAAAGGAATGTGGAATGGAACGTGGAAGGGAATGTGGAATGGAATGGAAAGGGATGTGGAATGGAACGTGGAAGGGAATGTGGAATGGAATGGAAAGGGATGTGGAATGGAATGTGGAATGCAATGGAATGGAATGCGGAAAGGGAAGTAATGGAATGTGGAAAGGAATGGAATGCTATGGAATGTGGAATGGAATGGAATGGAATGGAATGAAATGCAATGTGGAATTGAATGGACTGGAATTTGGAATGGAACGGAATGTAATGTGGAATGGAATGAAATTCAATGTGGAATAGAATGGAATGGAATGGAATGGGGAAGGAAACGGAATGGAATGGAATGAGGAATGGAATGGAATGAATTGTGGAATGCAGTGGAATGGAATGGAACCTGGAATGGAATGGAATGGAATGTGGAATGGAATGGAATGTGGATTGGAATGTGGAATGCAAAGGAATGGAATGTGGAATGGAATGTGGAATGGAATGGAATGGAATGTGGAAAGGAGTGTGTAATGGAATGTGCAATGGAATGGAATGGAATGTGGAGTGGAATGTGGAATTCAATGTGGAATGAACGGATTGTAACGTGGGATGAAATGCGGAATGGAAAGTGTAATGGAATGGAACGGAATGTAGAATGGAATGTGTAATAGAATGGAATGGAACGTGGAAAGGAACGTGGAATGGATATTGGAACGGAACTGTGAACGGAAAGGAATGGAATGTAATGGAATGTACAATGGAAGGGAATGGAATGTGGAATGGAATGTGGAATGGATTGGAATGGAATGTGGAATGGAAAGTGGAATATAATGTGGAATGGAATATGGAATCGAATTGAATGGAATGTGGAATGGAATGCAAAGGAATGTGGAATGGAATGGAATGGAATGTGGAATGGAAAGAATGGAATGCAGAATGGAATGGAATAGTATGAAATGTGGAATGGAATGGAATGGAATAGAATGTGGAATGGAACATAATGGAATGGAACGGAAAGTGAAATGGAATGTGGAATGAAATGAGAAAAGGAATGTGGAAAGAAATGTGAAACAGAATGAAAAGGAACGTGGTAAGGAATGAAATGGAATGTAATGTGGAATGGAATGTAATGGAATGTGGAATGGAATGTGGAATGTAATGTAATAGAAGATGGACGGGGATGTGTAATGGATTGTGCAATGGAAAGTGGAATGGAATGTGGAATGGAATTGAATGGAATGTGGAATGCAAGGGAATAGAATGTGGAATGGAATGTGGAATGGAATGGAATGGAATGGAATGAAAGGTGCAATGGAATGGAATGGAATGTGGAATGTAAGGGAATGGAATATGGAATAGAATGTGGAATGGAATGGAAAGGAAAGGAATGGAATGTGCATTGGAATGGAATGGAATGTGGAATAGAAATGAACACAATGTGGAATGGAATGGAATGGAATATTTAATGGAAAGGAATGCAGTGAGGAATGGAATGGAATGCTACGGAATGTGGAATGAAAAGGAATGGAATGGAATGCAGTGTGGAATGGTAAAGAATGGAATATATAATGGAATGGAATGGAATGTGGAATGGAATTGAACGGAAAGTAATGCGGAATGGTATCGAATGGAATTTGGAATGGAATGTAATTGAATGGAATGGAATGTGAAATTGAATAGAAGGGTATGTCGAACGGAATGGAATGGAATGTGGAATGGAATGGAATGGAAGGTGGAGTGGAATGTGAAATGGAATGTGGAATGGAACATGGAATGGAATGAAATGGAACTTGGAATGCAATGGAATGGTATGTGGAATGGAATGCAATGGAACGTAGAATGGAACGTGGAATGCAAAGTGGAAAGGAACGTGGAATGGAATGGAATGGATCATGGAAAGCAATGGAATGGAATGTGGAAAGGAATGGAATGGAATGTGCAATGGAATGGAGTGGAACATGGAATGGAACGTGGAATGGAATGGAATGGAGCATGGAATGGATCTCAGAATGGAACGTCTAATGGAACGTGGAATGGGAAGTGGAATGGAATGGAATGGAATGGAATTGTATAAAATGTGGAATGGAAAGGAATGGAACGTGGAATGGAACGTGGAATGGAACGTGGAATGGAATTTGGAATGGAATGTGGAAAGGTACGGTATGGAACGTGAAATGGAATATGGAATGGAATGGAATGCAAAGTGGAAGGGAAGGGAATGGAATGTGGAATGGAACGTGAAATGGAATGGAATGGAATGGAATGGAATGTCTAATGAAAGGGAATGGAATGTGTAATCGAAAGGAATGGAATGCGAAATGGAATGGAATTTTATGTAACGTGGAATGGAATGGAATGGAATTGAACGGAATGTGGAATTGAATGGAATGGATGGTGGAAAGGAATGTAATGGAATAGAATGCAGAATGGTATGGAATGGAATGTGGAATGGAATGTTATGGAATGGAATGAATGTGGAATGGAACGGAATGGAATGTGGAATGGAATGTTATGGAAAGGAATGAATGTGGAATGGAATGGAATGGAATGTGGAATGGAATGTTATGGAATGGAATGAATGTGGAATGGAATGGAATGGAATGTGGAATGGAATGGAATCGAGTGTGGAATGGAACGTGGAATCGAATATGGAATGAAATGGAATGGAATTTGGAATAGAATTTAATGGACTGGAATTTTTAATGGAATGTGGAATGGAATGGAATTGAATGTGGAATGAATTGGAATGGAATGTGGAATAGAATGGAAACTGGAATGGAATGGAATGGAATGTGCATTCGAACGGAATGGAATGTGGAAGAAATGGAATGGAATGGAAAGAAATCTGAAATGGAATGCGGAATGGAATTTGAAATGGAATGAAATGGAACTTGGAATGGAATGAAATGGAATGTGGAATGGTACATGGAATGTAACCTGGAATGGAATAGAATGGAATGTGGAATGGCATGGAATGGAATGTGAACTGCAATGGAATCGAATGTAATGCAATGTTTAATGGAAGGTGGAATGGAACGTGGAATGGAATGGAAAAGGACGCGGAATGGAACGTGGAAGGGAACGCGGAACGGAAGGTGGAATGGAACGTGGAATGGAAGTTGGAATGGAACGCGGAATGCAATGGAATGGAATGTGGAATGGAATGTGGAATGGAAGGTGGAATGGAACGTGGAATTGAATGTAATAGAACGGGGAATGTAATGTGGAAGGAATGCTGAAAGGAATGGAATGGAATGCAGAAAGTTTTGTAATCGAATGTGGAATGGAATGTGGATTGGAATGGACTGGAATGTGGAATGGAATGTGGAATGGAATGGAATGTAATGCGGAATGGAATGGAATGGAATGTGGAAAGGAAACTGGAATGGAGTTGAATTGAACGTGGAAAGGAATGTGGAATAGAATGTGGAATGGAATGGGACGGAATGTGGAATGAAATTTGGAATGGAATGGAATGGAAACTGAACTGGAATGTGGAATGGAATGTTGAATGGAATGTGGAGTGGCATGTGGAGTTGAACGGAATGCAACGTGGAATGCAATGTGGAATGGAATGTGGAATGGAAAGTGCTATGGAATGGAATGGAATGTGGAATGGAACGTGGAATGGAATGCGGAATGGATCGTGGGATGGAGTGGAATGGAATGTGGAATGGAACGGAATGGAATGTGGAAAGGTATTGAATGTAATGTAATCTGGATTGGAATGGATTGGAATGTAAAATGGAAACTGGAATGGCATGGAACGATATGTTGAATGGAATGTGGAATGGAATGGAATGGAATGTGGAATGGAATGTAGAAAGGAATTTGGAATGGAAAGTGGAATACAACTTAATGGAATGTGGAATTGAATGTGAAATGGAAAACAGAATGGAATGTAATGGAATGTGGAATGGAATGTGAAATGTAATGTGAAATGGATTGTAGAAAGGAACGTAATTGAATTTGGGATGGAAAGTGGAATGGACTGAGGAATGGAATGGAATTGAATGTCTAATGTAATGTGGAATGGAATGGAATGTATTGTTGAATGCAATGTGGACTAGAATGTGGAATTGAATGGAATGGAATTTTGAATGGAATGTGGAATGGAATGTTATGCAATGTGGAAGGGAATGTGGAATGGAATGTGGAATTCAATGCTGAATGGAACGGAATGGAAAGTGGAATGGAATGTGAAATGTAATGGAATGGAATGTGGACTGGAATGTGGAATAGTCTGTGGAATGGAATGTGGAATGGTATGTGGAGTGGCATGTGGAATAGAACGGAAAGAAATGTGGAATGGAATGTGGAAAGGAACGTGTTATTGAGCGGAAGGGAATGTGAAATGAAAAGTGGAATGGAATGTGGAATGGATTGTGGAATGGAACGTGGAATGTAAAGGAAAGGAAAGTGGAATGGAACGTGTAATGGAAAGTGGAATGAAATGTAGAATGGAACATGGAATCGAATGGAATGGAATGTGGAATGGAATGCGGAAAGGAATGTAATGGAATGATGAAGGTAATGTGGAATGGAATGTGGAATGCAATGTAGAATGGATTGGAATAGAATGTGGAATGAAAAGGAATGCTATGTCTAACGGAATGTGGGATGGAAAGGAATGCATTGTGGAATGCAAAGTGGAATAGAATGTGGAATTTAATGGAATGGAATTTTGAATGGAATGTGGAATGGAATGGAATGGAATGTGGAAGAGAATGCGGAATAGAATCTGGAATGGAATGTGGAATGGAAAGTGCAATTCAATGCGGAATTGAATGGAATGGAATGTGGAATGAAATGTGGAATTGAATGGAATGGAATCTGGACTGAAATGTGTAATAGAATGTGGAATGGAACGTGGAATGTAATGTGGAGTGGCATGTGGATAATAACGGAATGGAATGTGAAAGGGAACGTGTTATGGAAGGGAATGGAATGTGGAATGGAATTTGTAATGAATGGTGGAATGGAAAGGAATGGAATGTGGCATGGAACGTCGAATGGAAAGGAATGGAAAGTGGAATGGAATGTGTAAAGGAACATGGAATGACGTGTGGAAAGGAACGTGGAATGGAATGTGCAAAGGAATGTGGAGTGGAACGTGAAATGGAAAATAGAATGGAAAGTGGAATGGAATGTAAAGGAATGTGGAATGGAACGTGGAATGCGATGTGGAATGGGACCTGCTATGTAATGGAATGGAATGAAGAATGGAAATTGGAATGGAATTTGGAATGGAATGTGGAATGGAATGTGGAATTGAATGGAATGGAATGGAATGTGGAATGGAATGGGCTGGAATGTGGAACGGAATGTGGAATAAAATTTAGTGGAAAGTGGAATTGAACGCGGAATGGAATGGAATGGACTGGAATGGAATGTGTAATGGAATGAAAAAGAATATGGAATGGAATGTGGAAGGGAATGGAATGACAGTTGGAATGGAATGTGGAATGGAATGTAATGAAATGTGGAATGGAATGTTGATTGGAATGGAATGGTATGTGGAATGGAATGGAATAGACTTCAGAATGGAATGCGGAATTTAATGTGGAATGGAATGTGGAATATAATGGAATGGAACGTTGAACAGAATATTTAAAGGCATGCGAATAGGAATGCATTGGAATGAGGAATGGAATGTGGAATGAAATGCAAAGGAATGAGAATCGATTGTGGAATGGAATGTGGAATGGACTGTGGAATGGAATGAGGAATGGAATGTGGAATGGAATGTGTAATAGATTGTAGAATGGAATGTGAAATGGAATGTGGAATGGAATGTAACTGAATGTGGAAGTAATGTGGAATGGAACGTAACAGAATGTGGAATGGAATGTGTATTTGAATGTGGAATGGAAAGGGGAATGGAATGGAATGGAATGAGGAATGGAACATGGAATGGAACTTGGAATGAAACGTGGAATGGAACGTGGAATGGAAAGTGGAATGGAACGTGGAATGGAATGTTTAATGGAATGTGGAGTGGAACGTGGAATGGAACGGAATGGAACATGGAATGGAACATGGAACTGAAAGGAATGGAACGTTGATTGGAATGTGAAATGGATCGTGGAATGGAAAGTGGAATGGAATGGAATGGAATGTGGATTGGAATGTGGAATGGAATGCGGAAAAGGAAGTGGAATGGAATGGAATGTGGAATGGAATGTGGAATAGAATAGAATGGAATGTGGAGTAGAATGTGAAATGGGATGGAATGGATAGCGGTATGGAATGGAATGGAATGCAATGGTACGGAATATGGGATGGAATGGAAAGGAACTTGTAGTGGAATGTGGAATGGAATGCGGAATGGAACGTGGAATGGAAGGTGCAATGGAATGGAATGGAAAGTGGAATGGAACGCGGAATGGAATGTGGAATGGAACGTGGAATAGAATATGGAATGGAATGTGGAATGAAAATGAATGGAATGTGCAACGGAATGGAATGGAATGTGGAATGGAATGGAAAGGAATGTGGAATGGAAAGGAAGGCAATTGGGAATTGAATGTGGAATGGAATGGAATGGAATGAGGAATAGAATGTGGAATGCCATGGAAAGGAAAGCGGAATGGAATGGAATGGAAAGGAATGTGGAATGGAATGGAATGCCATGTGGAATAGAATGTGGAATGGAATGCAATGGAATCTGGAATAGAATATGTAACGGAATAGAATGGAAAGCGGAATGGAATGGTATGGAATGTGGAATGGAATGGAATGCAATGTGGAATGGAGTGGAATGGAAAGTGGAATGGAACGTGAAATGGAATGTGGAATGGAAAGTAATTGAATGTGGAATGGAATGCGGAATGGACAGGAATGGAATGGAATGGAATGGAAAGTGGAATGAAATGTGGAATGGAATGGAATGCAATGTTGAATGGAATGTGGAATGGACTGGATTGGAATGTGGAATGCAGTGTGGAATGGAATGGAATGGAATGGAATGCTAAGGAATGCAGAATGGAATGTGGAATGGAATGGAATGCAATGTGGAATGGAATGTGGAATTAAATGTAGAATGGAATGTACTGCAATTTGGAAAGTAATGTGGAATATAATGGATTGCAACGTGGAATGGAATATGGAATGGAATGTGGAATGGAACGCAATGGAATGTGGAACGGAATGTGGAGTTGAGTGTGGAATGGAATGGAATGGAATGTGGAATGGAACGTGGAATGGAATGTGGAGTAAAATGTGGAACAGAATGGAATGTAACGTGGAATGAAATCGATTGCAACGTTTAGGAATATTAAATTGAATGGAATGGATCGTGGAATGGAACGTGGAATGGAACGTGGAATGGAAGGTGGAATGGAACGTGGAATGGAACAGAATGGAACGTGGAATGGAAAGTAATCGAATATGGAATGGAATGTGGAATGGAATTGACTGGAATGTGGAATGGAATGGAATGGAATGTGGAATGAAATGTGGAACGGAATGGATGGAATGTGGAAAGGAATCTGGAATGGAATGGAATGGAATGTGGAAAGGAATGTGGAATAGAATGTGGAATGCAATGGGATGGAATGTGGAATGGAATGTGGAATGGAATGGAATGGAATTTGGACTGGAATATGGAATGGAATGCGGAATTTAATGTAGAGTGGCATGTGGAATTGAGCAGAATGGAACGTGGAATGAAATGTGGAATGGAATATGGAATGGAACGTGCTATGGAATTGAGTGGAATGTGGAATGGAACGTGGAATGGAATGTGGAATGGATCGTGGAATGGAGTGGAATGGAAAGTGGAATGGAAAGTGGAATGGAATGTTGAATGGATCGTGGAATGGAGTGGAATGTAACGTGGAATGGAACGTAAAATCGAATGGAATGGAATGTGGAATGGAACCTGGAATGGAATGTGGAACGGATCATGGAATGGAATGGAATGCAATGTGTAACGGAACGTGGAATGGAATGGAAGGGAATGTGGAATGGAACGAGGAATGGAACGTGGAATGGAATGTAGAATGGAAAGTGGAATGAAAGGTGGAATGGATCGTGGAATTGAATGGAATGGAAGTTGGAATACAATGTGGAATGGAATGGAAGAGAACGTGGAATGGAATTTGGAATGGAATGTGGAATGGAATGTGGAATGAAAGGTGCAATGGATCATGTAATTGAACGGAAAGGAACTTGGAATACAATGTGGAATGGAAAGGAATGTGAAATGGAATGTGGAGTGGAATACAATGGAAAGTGGAACAGAATGGAAAGGATTGCGGAATGGAATGTGCAATGGAACGGAATTTAATGGGGTATGGAATGTGGAAAGCAATGAGGAATGGAAAGTGGAATGGAATGGAGTGTGGAATGGAATGGAATGTAACTTGGACTGGAATGTGGAATGGAATGTGGAGTGGCATGTGGAATTGAACGGAATGGAACATGGAATGGAATTTGGAATGGAATGTGGAATGGAACATGCTATGGAACGGAGTGGAAAGGAATGTGGAATGGAACAAGGAATGGAATGTGGAATGGATCGTGGAATGGAGAGGAATGGAAAGTGGAATGGAACGTAGAATGGAATGGAATGCAATGTGGAATGGAACGTGGAATGGAATGTGGAATGGATGGAGGAATGTAATGTAATGTAATGTGTGATAGAACATGGAATGGAATAGAACGGAACCTGAAATGGAAAGTGGAATGGAACGTGGAATTGAAAGTGGAATGGAAAGTGGAATGGAATGTGCAAAGGAATGTGGAATGGAATGTGGAATGGAATGGAATGGAGACTGGAGTGGATCTTGGAATGGAATGGAAAGGAACGTGGAATGGAATGTTGAGAGGAATGTGGAATGGAATGTGGAATGGTATAGAAAGTAACTTGGAATGGATCGTTGAATGGAATGTAGAATGGCATTTGGAATGGAATGGAATGGAATGGAATGGAATGTGGAATGGAATGTGGAATGGAATGTGGAATGGAATGTGGAATGGAATGGAATGGACTGTGGAAGGGAATGTGGAAAGAATGTGCAATGGAATGTGGAATACAACGGAATGAAATGTGGAATGGAATATGGAATGGAAAATAGAATGCAATGTTATGGAATGTGGAATGGAATGTTGAATGAAAGGTGGAATGGATCGTGGAATTGAATGGAATGGAACTTGGAATACAATGTGGAATGGAATGGAAGGGAATGTGTAATGGAATGTGGAGTGGAACGCAATGGAAAGTGGAACGGAATGGAATGCAGTGCGGAATGGAATGTGGAATGCAATGGAATGTAATGGGGTATGGAATGTGGAATGGAATGTTGAATGGAAAGTGGAATGGAAGGGAATGGAACGTGGAATGGAATGTGGAATTGAGTGTGGAATGGAACGTGGAATGGAATGGATTGGAATGGAATGCCGAATGGAACATGGAAAGGAAAGTGGAACGGAATGGAATGGAATGTGGAATGGAACATGGAATGGAATGTGGAATTGAGTGTGGAATGGAACGTGGAATGGAATGGATTGGAATGGAATGTCGAATGGAACATGGAAAGGAAAGTGGAACGGAATGGAATGGAATGTGGAATGGAATGGAATGGAATGTGCAATGGAATGTGGAATGGACTTTAAAGTAATATGGAATGAAAAGTGGAGTGGAATGTGGAATGTATTGAGGAACGGAATGTGGAATGGAAGGGAATGGAATGTGGAATGGAATGTGGAATGGAGTGTGGAATGGAACTTGGAATATAATGCAATATAGTGTTGAGTGCAACATGGAATGGAATGGAATGGAACGTGGAATGGAAAGTGGAATTCAACGAGGAATGGAATGGAGTGGAATGGGAAGTGTAGTGGAACGTGGAATGGAACTTGGAATGCAACAGAATGGAATGTGGAATGGAACGTGAAATGGAATGGAATGTGGAATGGAACGTCAAATGGAATGGAATGGAACGTGGAATGGAACGTGGAATGGAATGTGGAATGAAACGGAATGGAATGTGGAATGGAATGTGGAATTGAGTGTGGAATGGAACGTGTAATGGAATGGAATGGAATGTGGAATGGAACATGGAATGGAATGGAATGGAATGGAATAGAATGTGGAATGGAACGGAATGGAATGTGGAATGTAATGGAATAGAAAGTGGAAGGGAATGTGGAATGGAATGTCGAATGTAATGTGGAATATAATGGAATGAAATGTGGAATGAAATGTGGATTGGAATGGAATGGAATGGGGAATGTAATGGACTGGAATATGTAATGGAATGTGGAATAGAATTTAATGGAATGTGGAATGGAAAGTGGAATGGAATGGAATGGAATGGAATGGAATGCGGAATGGAAAGGAATGGAATGTGGAATGAAATATGGAATGGAATGTGAAATGGAAAGGAATGGAATGTGGAATGGAATGGAATGTGGAAAGGAATATGGAATGGAATGTGGAATGGAATTGAATGAAATGTGGAATGCAATGTTGATTAGGAATGGAAAGGAATGTGGAATGGAATGGACTGTGGAATGGAAAGTGGAATGCAATGTGGAATGGAAAGTGGAATATAATGGAATGGAAGTTGGAATAGAATGTGGAACGGCATGTGAAATGGAATGCAAAGGAATGTGCAATGGAATGTGGAATGAAATGCAATGAAATGAGAATGGAACGCGGATTGGAATGTGGAATGGAATGTGGAATGGACTGCGGAAAGGAATATGGAATGGAATGTGGCATGCAATGTGGAATGGAATGAAATGGAATGGAATGTGGAATGGAAAGTGAATTGGAATGCAAAGGATTGTGGAATGGAATATGGAGTTAAATGCTTGGAATGAGAATGGAATGCGGAATGGAAAGTGGAACGGAATGGAATGGAATGTGCAATGGAATTTGGAATGCAAAGTTGAATGGAATGAAATGGAATGTGGAACGGAATGTGGAATGGAAAGTGGAATGGAATGGAATGGAATGTGGAATGGAATGTAGAACGGATTGTGGAATAGAAGGGAATCGAATGTGGAATGGAATGTTGAATGTTATGTGGAATCGAAAGTGGAATGGAATGGAATGGAATGTGGAATGGAACGTGGAATGGAACGTTGAATGGAAAGTGTAATGGAACATGGAATGGAACGTGGAAAGGGATGTGCAATGGAATGTTGAATGGAAAGTTGAATGGAATGGAATGGAACGTGGAATTGAACGTGGAATGGAATGGAATGGAACATGGAAAGAAACGTGGAATGGAAAGTGGAATGGAACATGTAATGGGACGTGGAATGGGATGTGCAATGGAATGCGGAATAGAAAGTTGAATGGAATGGAATGGAACGTGAAATTGAAAATGGAATGGAATGGAATGGAACGTAGAATGGAACGTGGAAGGGAACATGGTAAGGATTGTGGAATGGAACGTAGAATGGAATGTGGAATGGAAAGTGGAAAGAATGTGGAATGGAATGGAATGTAGAATGGAACGTGCAATGTATCGTGGAATTTAATGTGAAACGAATCATGGAATGGAAGGTGAAATGGAATGTGGAATGGAATGTGGAATGGAATACGGAATGGAAAGTGAAATTGAATGGAATGTAATGTTGAATGGAACGTGGAACGGAATGGAATGGAATGTGCAATGGAATGTGGAATGGAATGTGGAAAGTAATGGAATGTAATGTGGAAAGGAATCTGAAAGGAAAGTGGAATGTAATGGAATGTAATGTGGAATGGAACTTGGAATGGAATAGAATGGAATGTGGAATGTAATCTGGAATTGAAAATGGAATGGAATGGAGAATGCAATGTGGCATGGAATGGGCAATGGAATGTGGAATGGAATGGGCAATGGAATGTGGAATGGAACGTGGAATGGAATGGAATGGAAAGTGGAATGGAACGTGGAATTGTATGGAATGGAAAGTGGAACGGAAGTTGGAAAGAAAGGAATGGAACATGCATTGGAATGTGGAATGGAATATAGAATGGAACGTGGAATGGAACGTGGAATGGAATGGAAAGGAAAGTGGAAAGGAATGGAATGGAACTTGAAATGCAATGTGTAATGGAATGTGGTATGGAAGGTTGAATTGAAAGTGGAATGAAATGGAATGGAACGTGCAATGGAATGTGGAATGGAATGAAATGGAATTTGGAAAGGAATGATAATGGAATGTGGAATGGAAAGGAATGGAACATGGAAAGGGACGTGGAATGGAACATGGAATGCAACGTGGAATGGAACGTGGAATGGAATGTGGAATGCAATGGTATGGAATGTGGAACGGAATGGAACGGAATGTTGAATGTAAAAGAATGCAACCTGGAATGGAACGTGGAATGTAACATGGAATGGAATGGAATAGAACGTGGAATGGAATGTGGAATAGAATGGAATGGAAATTGGAATGCAATGTGGAATTGAATGTGGAAAGATACGTGGAATGGAACGTTGAATGGAATGTGGAATGGAATGGAATGGATTGCGGAATGAAATGGAAGGGAATGTAGAATGCAAAGGAATGGAACATGGAATGGGACATGGAATGGAACATGGAATGCGACGTGGAAAGTAAAGAGAAATGGAAGGTGGAATGGAATGGAATGGAATGCAATGGAATGTGGAATGGAATGGAATGGAATGTGGAATGCAATGGAATGGAGTGGAATATGGAATGGAATGGAATGGAATGCGGAATGCAATGGAACTTAATGTGGAATGGAATGGAATGGAATGGAATGGAATGGAATGTAGAATGGAACGGAATGGAATGTGGAATGGAATGGATTGGAATATGGAAAGGAATGGAATGGAAAGTGGAATGGAATGTGGAATGGTATGTGGAATGCATTGTTTAAAGGATTGGAATGGAATGTTGAATACAATGGAATGGAATGGAATGTGGAATGGAAAGTGGAATGGATCGCTTAATGAAATGGAATGGAATGTGCAACAGAATGGAATGGAATGTGTAATGGAATGGAATGGAATGGAATGGAAAGTGAAATAGAATGTGGAACGGAATGTGAAATGGAATGTGGAATGGAATGTGGAATGGAATGTGGAATGGAATGGAATAGAATGTCGTATGAAATGTGGAAGGGAATGGATAGGAATGTGGACTGGAATGTGGAATGGAATGCAATGGAATGAGAATGGAATTTGGAATGAAATGGAATGGAATGTGGAATGGACAGCGGAATGGAATGTGGAATGGAATGTGGAATGGAACGTGGAATGGAACGGAATGGTATGGAATGTGGAATGGATTGTGAATTAGAATGCAATGGAATGTGGAATGAATTGCAATGGAATGAGAATGGAATGTGGAATGGAATGTCAAATGTAATGGAATGGAATGTGGAATGGACTGCAGAATGGAATGTGCAATAGAGTGTGGAATTGAATGTGGAATGGAATGGAATGGAATGGAATGGAATGGAATGGAATGTGGAATGGAATGGAATGCAATGTGGAATAGAATGGAATGGAAAGGAAGTTGGGGTTGAATGGAATGGAATGTGAAATGGAATGTGGAATGGAAAGTGGAATGGAATGGAATTGAACGTTGAATGGAATGAAATGGAACGTGGAATGTAACGTGGAATGGAATGAAATGGAATGTGGAGTGGAACGCGGAATGGAATGTGGAATGGAACGTGGAATGGAACGTGGAATGGAACGTGGAATGGAATGGAATGGAATGTGGAATGGAATGTAGAATGCAATGGAATGGAACGACTAATGGAATGTGGAATAGAAGGTGGAATGGAACATGGAATGGAATGTGGAATGGAATGTGGAATGGAATGGAATGTGGAATGGAATGTGGAATGGAAAGGAATGGAGGGTTTAAATGGAATGGAATGTAATATGGAGTGGTTTGTGGACTAGAATGGAATGTACTGTGAAATGAAATGTGGAATGGTATGGAATGGAATGTGGAATGGAATGCTCAATGGAATGTGGAATGGAATGTAGCGGAAAGTGGAATGGAACGTTGAGTAGAATGTGGAATGGAAAGTGGAATGGCATGGAATGGAATGTGGAATGGAATGTGGAATGGAAAGTGGATTGGAAAGTGGAATGGAATGGAATCGAATGTAGAATGGATTGTGTAATGGAATGAAATGGAATGTGCAATGCAGTTTTGAATGGAATGGAATGGAATGTGGAATGGAATGGAATGTGGAATGGAAAGTGGAATGCAATGGAGTGGAATGTGGAATGAAATGTGGAATGCAATGGAATGCAAGGTGGAATGGAATGTGGAATAAAATGGAATGCAAAGAGAAATGGAATGTGCAATGGAAAGTGGAATGAAGCGTGGAATGAAAGATGGTATGGAACGGAATGGAATGTGGAATCGAATGTGGACTGGAATGGAATGTTTAATAGAAAGTGGAATGGAATGTAATAATTAAATGGAATGGAATGGAATGTGGAATGGAATGTGTACTGGAATGGAAAACTATGTGGAATGGAATGTGCAATGGGATGGAATGTGGAATAGAATGTGGAATGGGATGGAATGTGGAATGGAATGTTCAATGGAGTGTGGAATGGAATGTGGAATGGAATGTAATGAAATGTGGCATGGAATGTGGAATGGAATGTGGATTGGAACGTTGAATGGAATGGAATGGAATGGGGAATGGAATGTGGAATGGAAAGTGGAAAGGAACGTGGAATGGAATGTGGAACGGAACGGGGAATGGAATTGAATGGAACATGGAATGGAATGTGGAATGGAATGGAACGTGGAATTGAACCTGGAATGGAATGGAATGGAATGTAGAATGGAATGTGGAATGTAATGGAACGGGATGTGGAATGGAATGGAATGGAATGTGGAATAGAAATTAATGGAACGAGGAATGGAACATCTACGAGAACGTGGAATGCAGCGTGGAATGGAACATAGAATGGAATGTGAAATATAATGGAATGGAATGTAGAATGGAAGGGAATGGAATGTGGAATGGATTGAAATAGAGTGGAATGTGGAATGGAGTGGAATGGAATGCAATGGAATGGAAGGGAATGGAAAGGAATGTGGAATGGAATGGAATGGAATCTAATGGAAAGTGGAATTGAATGGAAAGGAGTGTGGAATGGAATGGAATGGAATGTCGAATGGAATGGAATGGAAAGTGGAATGGAATGTGAAATGGAAAGTGGAATGGATTGTGGAATGGAAAGTGGTAAGGAATGTGGAATGCAATGTGGAATGGAATGTGGAATGGAACAGAATGCAATGTGGATTGCAATGTGGAATGCAATTTGCAAAGGAAAGTGGAATGTAATGTAATGGATTGTGGAATGGAATGGAATGGATTGTGGAATGGAAAGTGGAATTGAATGAAATGGAACGTCGAAAGGAACATGGAATGGAACGTGGAATGGAACGAGAAATGGAATGTGGAATGGAATGTGGAAAGGAATGTGGAATGGAATGGAATGGAACATGGAATAGAACGTGGAATGGAATGGAATGGAACGTGGAATGGAATGGGCAGTGGAATGAGGAATGTAACGTTGAATGCAATGGAATAGTAAGTGGAAAGGAACGTGGAATGGAATAGAATGGAACGTGGTATGGTACAGAATGGAATGTGAAATGGAATGTGGACTGGAATGGAATGCAATATGGAATGGAATGTGGAATAGAATGTAATGGAATGTGGAACGGAATGTAGAATGGAATGTGATGGAATGTGGAATGTAATGTGGACTGGAATGTGTAATGGAGTGGAATGGAATGTAGAATGGAACTTAGAATGGAACGTGGAATGGAATGTGGAACGGAATGTGGAATGGAAACTGGAATGGAATGGAATGTCGAATGAAATGTGGAATGGAATGGAATGGAAAGTGAAATGGAAGTTGCAATGTTACGTGGAATGGAACGTGGAGTGGAATGTGTGATGGAATGTGGAATGGAATGTTTAATGGGATTGAATGGAATGTGGAATGGAATGGAATGGAATGTGGTATGGTACGGAATGGAATGTGAAATGGAATGTGCACTGGAATGGAATGCAATGTGGAATGGAATGTGGAATGGAATGTAATGGAATCTGCAACGGAATGTGGAATGGAATGGAATGGAATGTGGAGTGGAAATTGGAATGGAATTTGGAATGGAACGGAATGGAATGTGGAACGGAATGTGGAATTGAAAGTGGAGTGGAATGGAATGCAATGTCAAATGAAACTTGGAATGGAATGGAATGGAAAGTGAAATGGAAGCTGCAATGGAACATGTAATGGAACGTGGAATGGAATGTGGAATGGAGTGTGGAATGAAATGTGGAATGGAATGTGGAATGGAACGTGGAATGGAATGGGATGTAAAGTAGAATGCAATGGAAGTTCACGTGGAATGGAATATGGAAGAGAATGTGTAATGAAAAGTGAAATGGAAAGTGGAAAGGAATGGAATGGAACGTGCAATGGAATGTGTAATGGAATGTGGAATGTAACGGGGAATGTAATGTGGAATGTAAAGTGGAATGGAAAGGAATGTAATGTGGAATTGAATGTGGAATGGAATGGAAGGGAATCCAGAATGGACAGGAAAGGAATGTGGAATGGAATGGACTGGAATTGAATGGTATGGAATGGAATGAAATGTGGAATGAAATGGAATGCAATGTGGAATGAAAAAGGGAATTCACAATGGAATAGAATTTCATAAAGTGCGGAATTGAATTGAATGGAATGTGGAGTGGAAGGCAATGGAATGGAATGGAATATGCAGTTGAATGCAATGGTAGGTGGAATGGAATGGAATGGAATGTGCAAAGGAATGGAATGGAATGGAATGGTAGGTGAAATTTAATATGAAATGGAATGTGGAATGGAACGTGGAATGGAACACCTAATGGAAAGTGGAATGGAAAGTGGAAGGAATGGAGAGCAAACTGGGATGAAATGTGGAATGGAATGGAATGGAATGTGGATTGCAATGTGGAATGTAATGTGGAAAGAAATGGAATGGAATGGAATTCGGAATGGAAAGGAATGGAATTGAATGGAATATGGAATGGAATGAATTGGAAAGTGGAATGGAAAGGAATGGAATGTGGAATGGAATGTGGAGTGGAATGGAATGTGGAGTGGAATGGAATTGAAAGTGGAATGCAATGTGCAGTGAAAGTGAATGGATTGTGGAAAGGAATGGTTTGGAATGAGGAATGGAATATGAAATGCAATGGAATGACATATGGAAGGGAATGGAATGGAATGATTTATGGAATGTAGAATGGAATGGAATGCCATGTGGAATGGAATGGAAGGGAATCTGGAATGATACTTAATGGAAGGTGGAATACAATGTGGAATAGAATGAGGAATGGAATGTGGAATGGAATGGAATAGAATGTATAATGGAATGGAACGGAATGTGGAATAGAACGGAATGGAATGGAATGGAATGGGAATGGAATGGAATGAAATGTTGATTGCAAAGCAATTAAATGAAAGGAGGAATTTAATGAAATGTAATGTGGAATGTAATGGAATGGAACGTGGAATGAAAGGTGGAATAGAATGTGGAAAGGAATGTGGAAAGGAAAGTGGAATGGAATGGAATGGAATGTGGAATGGAATGGAATGGAATGGAATATGGAATGCAATGGAATGGAATGTGGATTGCAATGGAATGGAAAGAAATGTGGAATTGAGTGGAATGGAATGTGGAATGGAATGGAATAGAATGAGGAATGCAATGGAATGGAACGTGGAATGGAATGTGGAATGGAATGTGGAAAGGTATGTGGAATGGAATGTGGAATGGAATGGAATGGAATTCTGAATTGAATGGAATGGAATGTGGAATGGAATGGAATGGAACCTGGAATGGAATGGAATGGATTGTGGAATGGAATGGAATGGAACTTGGAATAGAATGTGGAATGGAATGTGGAATGGAACACGGAAAGGAATGGAATGGAATGTGGAATAGAATGCAATGGAATGGAATGGAATTCGGAATGGAATGGAATGGAATGTGGAATGGAATGGAATGTAAAGTGGAATAGAATGGAATTGAGTGGAATGTGGAATGGGATTTGGAACGGCATGTGGAATGGAATGGAATGGAAAGTGGAATGGAATGGAATGGAATGTGAAATGGAATGGAAATTGGAATGGAATGGAACTTGGAATGGAATGGAATGGAATGTTGATTGGAAAGAAATGGAATTTCTCTTTTATGTTTAATGGAATGCTGAAAGGAAACGAATGGAATGTGAAATGGCATGTGGAGTGGAATGTGGAATGGAATACGGAATGAAATGTGGAATGGAATGTGGAATGGAATGTGGAATGAAAGGTGGAATGGAACGTGGAATGAAATGGAATGGAACGTGGAATGGAATGGAATGGAACTTGGAATTAAATGTCACATGGAATGGAATGTGCAATGGAATGTGCAATGGAATGGAATGGAATGTGGAATGTAATTTGGAGTGAAAAGGAATGGAATGTGGAATGGAATGCAATGGAATGTGGAATGGAATGCAATGGAATGTGGAATGGAATGCAATGGAATGTGGAATTAAATTTGAAATGGAAAGGAATGTAAAGTGAAATGGAATGTTGAATGGAATCTGGAATGGAATGTGGAATGGAATGTAATTGAATGTGGTGTGGAATGTGGAATGGAATGTGGAATGTAAAGTACTGTAATGTGTAATGGAATGTGGAATGGAATGTGGAATGTAATAGAATGGAATGTTGAATAGAATGTGGAATGGAATGGAATAGAATGTGTAATTCAATGTGGAAAGGAAAGGAATGGAATGTGGAATGGAATCTAATGGAATGAGGAATGGAATGTGGAATGGCATGAAATGGCATGTGGAATTGTATGGAATGGAATGTGGAATTAAATCGAATGGAAACTGGAATAGGATGTGAAATGGAATGTGGAATGGAATGTGGAAAGCAATTCAATGGAATGTGGAATGGAATGGAATGGAATGGAATGTGGAACAAAATGGAATTGAATGGAATGGGAATGGAATGGAATGGAGTGTGGAATGCAATGGAATCGAATTAAATGAGGAATTGAATGGAATGGAATTTGGAATGGAATGTGGAATGGAATGGAATATAATGTGGAATGGAATGTGGAATGGACTGGAATGGAATTTGGAATGAAATGGAATGGAACGTGGAAGAGAATGTGGAAAGGAATGTGGAATGGAAACTGGAATGGAATGGAGTGGAATGTGGAGTGGAATGGAATTGAATGTGGAATGGAATGGAATGGAATGGAATGGAATGCGAAATCGAATGGAATGTAAAGTGTATTGCAATTGATTGGAATCAAATGTGGAATTGAATGGAATGGAATATGGAATGGATTGTGGAATGGAATGGAAGGTGGGATGGAATGGAAAGGAATGTGGAATGGAATGTTGAATAGAATGTCGAATGGAATGTTAAATAGAATGTGGAATGAAATGGAATGGAATGCGGAATGGAAAGTGGAATAGAATGGAATGGAACGTGGGATGGAATGGAAAGGAATGTGGAATGGAATGTTGAATAGATTGTCGAATGGAATGTTAAATAGAATGTGGAATGAAATGGAATGGAATGCGGAATGGAAAGTGGAATAGAATGGAATGGAACGTGGAATGGAATGTGGAATGGAACGTGGAATGGAATGTGGAATGGAACGTGGAATGAAATGTGCAATGGAATGTGGAATGGAATGTGGAATGGAATGGAATGCACGTGGAAAGGAACGTCGAAATCAACGGAATGGAACGTAGAATGGAATGGAATGTGGAATGGAATGTGGAAAGGAATGTGGAATTGAATGGATTGAAAGTGGAATGGAATGTGGAATGGAATGGAATGGAATGTGGAATGGAATGTGGAATGGATTGGAATGGAAAGGAATGTGGAATGGAATGTGGAATGGAATGAAATCAAATGTGGAATTGAATGTGGAATGGAATGGAAAAGAATGTGGAATGGAATGGAATGGAATGTGGAACAGAAAGGAAGGGAATGTGGAATGGAATGTGGAGAGGATTGGAATGGAATGTGGAATGGAATGGAATGGAACCTGGAATGGAACATGGAATGGAATGTGGAATGAAAGGTGGAATGGAATGCTACGTGGAATGGAATGGAATGGAATGCAATGAAATGTGGAAATGAATGGAATGGAATTGGAATGGAATGGAAAGGATTGGATTGTGGAAGGGAATGGAATAGAATGCAATGGAATGGAAAGTGGAATGGAATCGACTAGAATTTGGAATGGAATACAATGTGGAATGGGAAGAAATGGAATGGAATGTTTAATGAAATGGAATGAAATGGAATGGATTGTGGAATAGAATGGAATGGAATGTGGAATGGAATAGAATGTGGAATGGAAAAGAATGGAATGGAATTGGGAATGGAATGGAATGGAATGGAATGGAATGTGTAATGGAATGGAATGGAATTTAATGGACTGTGTAATGGAATGGAATGGAATGTGGAATGGAATGGAATGGAATGTGGAATGGAATAGAATGTGGAACGGAATGAAATGGAATAGAATGTGGAATGGAATGGAATGGAATATGGAATGGAATGGAATGGAATGTGGAGTGTAATGGAATGTAATGTTATGTGCAATGGTATGTTGAATGGAATGGAATGAAATGGAATGGAATGGAATGGAATGTGGAATGGAATGGAATGGAATGGAATAGAATGGATTAGAATGTGGAATGCAATGTGGAATGCAAAGCAATGGAATATGAAATGGAATGTTGAATGGAACCTATTGGTATGCAATGAAATGTGGAAATTAGTGGAATGGAATATGGAATGGAATGGAATGGAAAGGAATGGAATGTGGAATGGAATGGAATGGAATGTGGAATGGAATACAAAGTGGAATGGAATGAAATGGAATGAAATGTAGAATGAAATGGAATGTAATGTCGAGTGGAATGGAATGGAATGGAATTGAATGTGGAATGGAATGGAATGGAATGAGGAATGGAATAGATTTTGGAATGCAATGGAATGGAATGGAGAGTGGAATCGAATGAAATGGCATGGATTGGAATGGATTGTGGAGTGGAATGGAATGGAATGTGGAATGTAATAGAAAGTGGAATGGAATGAAACGGTATGGTATGTGAAATGGAATGAAAGGAAATGTGGAATGTAATGGAATTTAATTTGGAATGGAAAGGAATGTGGAAATGAATGAAACGGAAAGTAATGTGGAATAGAAATTGGAATGGAATGGAATTAAATGTGGAATGCAGTGGAAGGTAATGTGGACTGGAATGTGGAATGGAATGTGCACTGCAGTGTGGAATGGAAAGGAATGGAAGGAGGAATGGAATGGAATGGAATGTGTAATAGTACTTGGAAAGGAATGGAATGGCATGTGGGATAGAAAGTGGAATGGAACGTGGAATGGAACATGGAATGGAGCGTGGAATGGATGAGAATGGAACGTGGAATGCAATGGAATGGAATGTGGAATGGAATGGAATGGAATGGAATGGAATGTGAAATGGAATGGAAGGGAATGTGAAATGGAATGTGCAATGCAATGGAATGGAATGTGGAATGGAATGTGTATGGAATGCATTGGAATGTGGAATGGAATGTGGAATGGAATGGAAATGAATGTGGAATGGAATGTGGAATGGAATGAAATGGAATGGAATGTGAAATGGAATGGAATGGAACTTGGAAAGGAATGTGGAATGGAACGTGGATTGGAACTTGGAATGGAATGCGGAATGGAATGTGCAACGGTATGTGGAATGGAATGGAATGAAATGAAATGGCATATGGAATGGAATGCAATGGGATTGTATGGCATGGAATGTGGAATGGAATGGAATGGAATGGAATGTGGAATGCAATGAGGAATACAATTCAATGGAATATGAAATGAAATGTGGAATGGAATGAAATAGGATGTGACGTAAATGTGGAAATAAATGGAATTGAATGTGGAATGGAAGGGAGTGGAATGTGGAATAGAATGGAATGTAATGTGGAATGGAATGGAATGGAATGGAATGTGGAATGAAATCGAATGGAATGGATTGGAATGTGGCATGGAATGGAATGTATTGTGGAACGGAAAATAATATGGAATGGAATGAAATGGAATGCGATGTAGAATGGAATGGAATCGAATGTGGAATGGAATGGAATGGAATGTGGAATGGAAAATAATGTGGAATGTAATGGAATGGAGTAGAATGTGGAATGGAATGGAATTCAATATATTGGAATGGAAGGTGGAATGGAATGGAATGGAATGTGGAATGGAATAGAATGTGGAATGGAATGAAATGGAATGAAATGTGAAATGGAATGGAATGGAATGGATTGGAATGGAATGTGGAATGGATTGGAATGGAACGTGGAAAGGAATGGAATGTGGAATGGAATGAAATGGAATGGAATGTGCAATGGAATGGAATGAAAAGTGGAATGGAATGGAATGGAATGTGGAATGGAATGGAATGAAAGGGAATGTGGACTGGAATATAGAATGGAATGTGGACTGCAATGTGGAATGGAATTGAATGGAATGTGGAATGGAATGTGGAATGGAATGTGAAATGGAATGTGGAATGGATTGTGGAATGGAGTGTGGAATGCAATCTAGAATGGAATGGAATGGAAAGTGGAATTGAATGGAGTGGAATATGAAATGGAATAGAATGTGGAATGGAATCAAATGGAATTGAATGTAGATTGGAATGGAATTTAATGTCGAATGGAATGGAATGTAATGGAATGTGGAATGGAATGTGGAATGGAATAGAATGTGGAATGCAATGGAATGGAATGGAATCTGGAATGGAATGCATTGGAATGGAATGTGGAATGGAATGGTATGGAATGTGGAATGGAATAGAAAGTGGAATAGAATGAAATGTTATTGTATGTGAAATGGAATGGAATGGAATGTGGAATGGAATGGAATGGAATGTGGAATGGAATGGAATGGAAGGAATGTGGAGTGGAATGTGGAATGGAATGGAATGTTGAATGGAATGTGGAATGGAATGGAATTGAATGTGGAAAGGAACGTGGAATGGAATGGAATGGCTTGTGGAATAGAACGTGGAATGGAACGTGGAATGGAACGTGGAGTGAAACGTGGAATGGATTAGAATGGAACGTGGAATGCAATGGAATGGAATGTGGAGTGGAATGGAATGTGGAATGGAATGTGGAATGGAATGGAATGGAATGCAGAATGGAATGTGGAATGAAATGGAAAGGAATGTCAAATAGAAATAAATGGATTGTGGAATTTAATGTGCAAACGAATGGGAGGGAATGGAATGGAATGTGAAATGGAATGGAATGGAATGTGGAAAGAAATATGCAATGGAATGAAATGGAATGGAAGGGAATGTGGAAAGAAATATGCAATGTAATGGAATGGAATGGATTTTGGAATGGAATGGAATGGAATGTGGAATGGAATGGAATAGAAAGGAATGTGGAATGGAATGTGGAATGGAATGGAATGGAATGTGGAATGGAATGGAATGGAATGTGGAATGGAATGGAATGGAATTGAATGGAATAGAATGCAATGTGGAATGGAATGTAATGGAATAGAATGTGGAATGCACTCATCCCAAAGAAGTTTTTAAGTGAAAATATTTTCTAGACAGAAGCATTCTCAGAAACAGCTTTGTGATTTCGGGATTGAACTCACAGAATTGAACCTTCCTTTTCATAGAGCAGTTCTGCAACACTCTGGTTGTGGAAACTGCAAGTGGATATTTGGTGCGATTACGGCATCTAGTGGAAAAGGAAATACATTCAGATAAAAAATAGATAGAACTGTTCTGAGAAACTTTTTTGTGATGTGTGCATTCTACTCACAGGGGTGAACCTTCCTTTTGATAGAACAGTTTTGAAACACTGTTTTTGTGGAGTCTGCAACTGGATATTTGGAGTGCTTTGAAGCCTATGTTGGAAAAGAAACATTTTCACCTAAAAACAAGATAGAAGCATTCTCAGAAACTTCTTTGTGATGTGTGCATTCAACTCACAGAGTTGAAGCTTCCTTTTGATATAGCTGTTTTGAAACACTCTTTCAGTAGAATCTGCAAGTGGATATTTGGAGTGCTAAGAGGCCAACAGTGGAAAAGGAATTCTCTTCACATAAAAACTAGACGGAAGCATCCTCAGAAACTTCCCTGTGCTTTATGGATTCACGTCAGAGAGAGGAACTTTCCTTTTGAAAGCGCAGTTTTGAAACCCTCTTTTTGTAGAATTTGCTAGTGGATGTTTGGAGCGATTTGAGGCCTATGCTGGAAAACGAAATATCTTCCCATAAAAACTAGACAGAAGCATTCTCAGAAACTTCTTTGTGATGAGTGCATACAACTCACAGACTTGAACCTTCATTTTGAAAGAGCAGTTTTGAAACACTCTTTTTGTAGAATCTGCAAGTGGATATTTTGAGCGTTTTGAGGCCTTTGCTGGGAAATGAAATATCTTCACCTGAAAACTACACAGAAGCATTCTCAGAAAATTCTTCGTGATGCGTGCATTCAGCTCACAGAGTTGAACTCGCCTTTTCATAGAGCAGTTTGGAAACAGCCTTTTTGTAAAATCTGCAAGTGGATATTTAGAGCAATTTGAGGCCTATGCTGCAAAAGGAAATATCTTCAGAGAAACCCTAGACAGAAGCATTCTCAGGAACTCCTGTTTGATGAGTGCATTCAACTCACGGACTTGAACTCCCTTTTGATGGAAAAGTTTTGAAACACTCCTTTTGTAGAATCTGCAAGTGTTTATTTTGAGCGCATTGAGGCCTATGATGGAAAAGGAAATATCTTCATGTAAAAACGAGACAGAAGCAGTCTCAGAAACTTCTGTGTGATGAGTGCATTCAACTCACACACTTGAACTTTCCTTTTGATAGGGCAGTTTTGAAACACTCTTTTAGTAGCATCTGTAAGTGGATATTTGGAGGGATTTTATGCCAATGCTGGAAAATGAAATATCATCACAGAAAAACTAGGCAGAAGCATTCTCAGAAACTTCTTCATGATGAGTGCATTCAACTCACAGAGTTGAACGTTCCTTTTGATAGAACAGTTTTGAAACACTCCTTTTGTAGTATCTGCAACTGTTTATTTGGAGCTCTTTGAGGCCTATGTTGGAAAAAGAAATATCTTCACATAAAAACCAGACAGAAGCATTATCAGAGACTTCCCTGTGCTTTCTGCATTCAACCCACATAGTTGAACCTTCGTTTTGATAGAACAGTTTTGAAAATCTCTTTTCATAGAATCTGCAATTCGACATTTGGAACGGTTTGGGGCTTACACTGGAAAAGGAAATACGTTCACATAAAAACTAGATAGAAGCAGTCTCAGAAACTTCTTTGTGATGTGCGCATTCAACTCACAGAGTTGAAGCTTCCTTTTGATATAGCTGTTTTGAAACACTCATTTAGTAGAATCTTCAAGTGGATATTTGGAGTGTTAAGAGGCCAACACTGGAAAAGGAAATATCTTCATATAAAAACTAGACAGAAGCATTCTCAGAAACTTCCCTGTACTTTATGCATTCAAGTCACAGAGAGGAGCGTTTCTTTTGAAAGCGCAGTTTTGAAACCCCCTTTTTGTAGAATTTGCTAGTGGATGTTTGGAGCGATTTGAGGCCTATTCTGGAAAACGAAATATCTTCCCATAAAAACTAGACAGAAGCATTATAAGAAACTTCTTTGTGATGAGTGCATTCAACTCAAAGACTTTAGCTTTGCTTTTGAAAGAGCAGTTTTGAAAACACTCTTTTTGTATAATCTGCAAGTGTATATTTTGAGCGTTTTGAGGCCTTTGCTGGGAAATGAAATATCTTCACCTGAAAACTACACAGAAGCATTCTCAGAAACTTCTTTTTGATGTGTGCATTCAACTCACAGAGCTGAAGCTTCCTTTTGATACAGCTGTTTTGAAACACTTTTTCAGTAGAATCTGCAAGTGGATATTTGGGGTGTTAAGAGGCCAACACTGGAAAATGAAATATCTTCAGATAAATACTAGACGGAAGCATTCTCAGAAACTTCCCTGTGCTTTATGCATTCAAGTCACAGAGAGGAACCTTCCTTTTGAAAGCGCACTTTTGAAACCCTCTTTTTGCAGTATTTTCTAGTGGATGTTTGGAGCGATTTGAGGCCTATGCTGGAAAACGAAATAGCTTCCCATAAAAACTAGACAGAAGCCTTCTCAGAAAGTTCTTTGTGATGAGTGCAATGAACTCACAGACTTGAACCTTCATTTTGAAAGAGCAGTTTTGAAACACTCTTTTTGTAGAATCTTCAAGTGGATATTTTGAGCGTTTTGAGGCCTTTGCTGGGAAATGAAATATCTTCACCTGAAAACTACACAGAAGCATTCTCAGAAACTTCTTTGTGATGTGTGCATTGAACTCACAGAGTTGAACCTGCCTTTTGATAGAGCAGTTTGGAAACAGCCTTTTTATAAAATCTGCAAGTGGATATTTGTAGCGATTTGAGGCCTATGCTGCAAAAGGAAATATCTTCACAGAAACCCTAGACAGAAGCATTCTCAGGAACTTCTGTGTGATGAGTGCATTCAATTCACTGACTTGAACCTTCCTTTTGATAGAATAGTATTGATACACTCCTTTTGTAGAATCTGCAAGTGTTTATTTGGAGTGCTTTGAGGCCTATGATGGAAAAGCAGATATCTTCACATTAAAAATGAGACAGAAGCATTCTCAGCCACTTCTCTGTGATGAGTGCATTCAACTCACACACTTGAAATTTCATTTTGATAGAGCAGTTTTTAAATACTCTTTTAGTAGCATCTATAAGTGGATATTTGGAGGGCATTTATGCCAATGCTGGAAAACGAAATATCCTCACATAAAAACTAGACAGAAGAATTCTCAGATACTTCTTTGTGATGAGTGCATTCAACTCACAGAGTTGAACGTTCCTTTTGACAGAACAGTTTTTAAACACTCCTTTTGTAGGATCTGCAACTGTTTTTTGGAGCGCTTTGGGGCCTATGTTGGAAAAGGAAATATCTTCACATAAAAACTAGACAGAAGCATTCTCAGAAACTTCCCTGTGCTTTCTGCATTCAAATCACATAGTTGAAAGTTCCTTTTGATAGAAAAGTTTTGAAACACTCTTTGTGTAGAATATGCAAGTCGACAGTTGGAACGCTTTGAGGCCTAAGCTGGAAAAGGAAATATCTTCACATTAAATACGAGACAGAAGCATTCTCAGAAACTCCTTTGTGATGTGTGCATTCAACTCACAGAGTTGAAGCTTCCTTTTGATATAGTTGTTTTTAAACACTCTTTTAGTAGAATCTTCAAGTGGATATTTGGAGTGTTAAGAGGCTGACACTGGAAAAGGAAATATCTTCACATAAAACTAGATGGAAGCATTCTCAGAAACTTCCCTGTGCTTTATGCATTGAAGTCACAGAGAGGAATCTTCCTTTTGAAAACGCAGTTTTGAAACACTCTTTTTGTACAATTTGCTAGGGGATGTTTGGAGCGATTTGAGGCCTCTGCTGGAAAACGAAATAGCTTCCCATAAAAACTAGACAGAAGCATTCTCAGAAACTTCTTTGTGCTGTGTGCATTCAACTGAGAGAGTTGAACCTGCCTTTTGATAGAGTAGTTTGGAAACAGCCTTTTTGTAAAATCTGCAAGTGGATATTTGGAGCGATTTGAGACCTATGCTGAAAAAAGAAATGTCTCCACATAAACCCTAGACAGAAGCATTCTCAGAAACTTCTTTGTCATTTGGGGATTGAACTCACAGACTCGAGCCTTACTTTTCATAGAGCAGTTCTGCAACACTCTTGTTGCGGAAACTCCATGTGTACATTTGGTGCGATTGTGGCATCTAGTGGAAAAGGAAATACATTCAGATGAAAACTAGATAGAATCGTTCTCAGAAACTTCTTTGTGATGTGTGCATTCTACTCACAGTGTTGAAACTTTCTTTTGAGAGAACAGTTTTGAAACACTCTTTTTGTGGAGTCTGCAAGTGGATATTTGGAGCGCTTTGAAGCCTATGCTGGAAAAGGAAACATCTTCACCTAAAAACTAGATAGAAGCATTTTCAGAAACTTCTTTGTGATGTGCGCATTCAACTCACAGAGTTGAAGCTTCCTTTTGATATAGCTGTTTTGAAACACTCTTTCAGTAGAATCTGCAAGTGGATATTTGGAGTGCTAGGAGGCCAACACTGGAAAAGGAAATCTCTTCACATAAAAACTAGATGGAAGCATTCTCAGAAACTTCCCTGTGCTTTATGCATTCAACGCACAGAGAGGAACCTTCCTTTTGAAAGCGCAGTTTTGAAACCCTCTTTTTGTAGAATTTGCTAGTGGATGTTTGCAGCGATTTGAGACCTATGCTGGAAAACGAAATAGCTTCCCATAAAAACTAGACAGAAGCATTCTCAGAAACTTCTTTGTGCTGTGTGCATTCAACTCACCCAGTTGAACCTGCCTTTTGAGAGAGCAGTTTGGAGACAGCCTTTTTGTAAAATCTGCAAGTCGATATTTGGAGTGATATGAGACCTATGCTGCAAAAAGAAATATCTCCTCATAAACCCTAGACAGAAGCATTCTCAGAAACTTCTTTGTCATTTGGGGATTGAACTCACAGAGTTGAACCTTCCTTTTCATAGTGCAGTTCCGCAACACTCTTGTCGTGGAAACTGCAAGTGGATATTTGGTGCGATTGTGGCATCTAGTGGAAAAGGAAATTCATTCAGATGAAAGCTAGATAGAACCGTTCTCAGAAAGTTATTTGTGCTGTGCGCATTCAGCTCACAGACTTTAAATTTCCTTTTGAAAGGGAAGTTTTGAAAGCACTCTTTTGGTAGAATCTGGAAGTGGATATTTTGAGCGTCTTGAGGACTTTGCTGGGAAATGAATTATCTTCACCTGAAAAGCAGACAGCAGTATTCTCAGAAACTTATTTGTGATGGGACATTCAACTCACAGAGTTGAAGCTTCCTTTTGATATAGCTGTTTTGAAACAGTCTTTCAATAGAATCTACAAGTGGAAATTTGGAGTGTTAAGAGGCCAAAACTGGAAAAGGAAATCTCTTCAAATAAAAACTAGACGGAAGCATTCTCAGGAACTTCCCTGTGCTTTGTGCATTTAAGTCACAGAGAGGAACCTTCCTGTTGAAAGCGCAGATTTGAAACACTCTTTTTGTAGAATTTGCTAGTGGATGTTTGGAGTGATTTGAGGCCAATGCTGGAAAACGAAATATCTTCCCATAAAAACTAGACAGAAGCATTCTCAGAAACTTCTTTGTGCTGTGTGCATTGAACTCACAGATTTGAACCTGCCTTTTGATAGTGTAGTTTGGAGACAGCCTTTTTCTAAAATCTGCAAGTGGATATTTGGAGCGATTTGAGTTCTATGCTGCAAAAAGAAATATCTCCACATAAACCCTAGACAGAAGCATTGTCAGAAACTTCTTTGTCATTTGGGGATTGAACTCACAGAATTGAATCTTCCCTTTCATAGAACAGTTCTGCAAAACTCTTGTTGCAGAAACTGCAAGTGGATATTTGTTGTGATTCCAGCATCTAGTGGAAAAGGAAATACATTCAGATGAAAACTAGATAGACCCGTTTTCAGAAACTTCTTTGTGATATGTGCATTCTACTCAAAGTGTTGAACCTTCCTTTTGAAAGAACAGTTTTGAAACACTCTTTTTGTGGAGTCTGCAAGTGGATATTTGGAGCGCTTTGAAGCCTATGCTGGAAAAGGTAACATCTTCACCTAAAAACTAGATAGAAACATTCTCAGAAACTTCTTTGTGATGTGTGCATTCAACTCACAGAGTTGTAGCTTCCTTTAGATGTAGCTGTTTTGAAACACTCTTTCAGTAGAATCTGCAAGTGGATATTTGGAGTGCCAAGAGGCCAACACTGGAAAAGGAAATATCTTCACATAAAAACTAGACGGAAGCATTCTCAGAAACTTCCCTGTGCTTTATCCATTCAAGACACAGAGAGGAGCCTTCCTTTTGGAAGCACAGTTTTGAAACACTCTTTTTGTAGAATTTGCTAGTGGATGTTTGGAGCGATTTGAGGCCTATGCTGGAAAACGAAATAGCTTCCCATAAAAATTAGACAGAAGCAATCTCAGAAACTTCTTAGTGATGAGTGCATTCAACTCACAGACTTGAACCTTCATTTTGAAAGAGCAGTTTTGAAACACTCTATTTGTAGAATCTGCAAGTGGATGTTTTGAGCGTTTTGAGGCCTTTGCTGGGAAAGGAAATATCTTCACCTGGAAACTACACAGAAGTATTCTCAGAAACTTCTTTGTAATGTGTGCATTCTACTCACAGAGTTGAACCTTCCTTTTGATAGAACGGTTTTGAAACACTCTCTTTATAGAATCTGAAAGTGGATACTTGGTGCGCTTTGAGGCCTCTGCTGGAAATGGAAATATGTTCTCATAAAAACTAAGCAGAAGCATTCTCACAAAGTTCTTATTGATGAATGAATTCAACTCACAAACTTAAACCTTCCTTTTGATAGAGCAGTTTTGACACACTCTTTTTGTAGAATCTGCAAGTGGATATTTGGAGCACTATGAGTCCTACACTGGAAAAGGAAATATTTTCACCTAAAAACTATACAGAAGCATTCTCAGAAACATCTCTATGATGAGTGCATTGTACTCACAGACTTGAACCTTCCTTTTGACAGAGAAGTTTTGAAACACACTTTTTGTACATCCGCAAGTGGATAATTGCTGTGCTTTGAGGCCTAAGTTGGAAAAGGAAATATCTTCAGATAAAAACTAGACAGAAGCATTCTCTGAAACTTCTTTGTGATGTGTGCATTCATCTAACAGAGCAGAACGTTCCTTTTGATAGCGTAGTTTTGAAACACCCTTTTTGTAGAATCTGCAAGTGGATATTTGGAGCAATTTGGGGCCTATGCTGTAAAAGGGAATATCTTCACATAAAAACTAGACGGAAGCATTCTCAGAAACTTCCCTGTGCTTTATGCATTCAACTCACAGTCTTGAGCCTTCCTTTTGAAAGAGCAGATTTAAAATACTCTTTTTGTAGAAACCGTAACTGGATATTTGGAGTGTTTTGAAAAACTGGACAGAGGCCTTCTCAGAAACTTCTTTCTGATGAATGCATTCAGCTCACAGTGTTGAACCTTCCTTTTGATAGAACAGTTGTGAAACACTATTTTTGTAGAATCTGAAAGTGGATATTTGGAGCTCTTTGAGGCTTACAACGGAAAAGGAAATATCTACACATAAAATCTAAATGGAAGTGTTCTCAGAAACTTCTTTTTGATGAGTGCATTCAATTCACAGAGTTGAACCATCTTTTTGATTGGGCAGTTTTGAAACACTCTTTTTTAGTATCTGCAAGTGGATATTTGGAAGGCTTTGAGGCCTATGCTCGAAAAGGAAATATCTTCATATAAAAACTAGACTGAAGCATCCTCAGAGACTTCTTTGTGATGACTGCATTAAACTAACAGCGTAGAACCTTCCTTTTGATAGAGCAGTTTTGAAACACCCTTTTTATAGAATCCGCAAGTGGACATTTGGAGAAATTTGAGGCCTATGCTGGAAAAAGGAATATCTTCACATAAAAACTAGACAGAAGCATTCTGAGAAACTTCCCTGCACTTTATACATTCAACTCACAGGCTTGAACCTTCCTTTTGAAAGAGCAGATTTGAAACACTCTTTTTGTAGTATCTGCAAGTAGATATTTGGAGGACTTTGAAGCCTATGCTGGAAAAGAAAATATCCTCACATAAAAACTAGACAAAAGCATTCTCAGAAACTACTTTGTGATGAGTGCATTCAACTCACAGAGTTGAACTTTCCTTTTGATAGAACAGTTTTGAAACACTCTTTTTGTAGAATCTGCAAGTGGTTATTTGAGCGCTTTGAGGCCTATGCTGGAAAAGGAAATATCTTCACATAAAAACTAGATGGAAGCATTCTCAGACACTTCTCTGTGATGATTGAATTCAACTCACAGAGTTCAACATATCTTTTCATAGAACAGTTTTGAAGCACTCTCCTTGTAGAGTCTACAAGAGATTATTTGGAGTGCATTGAGGCCTGTGCTGGAAAAGGAAATATCTTCCCATAAAAACTAAGCAGAACCATTCTCAGAAACATTTTGTGATGACTGCATTCACCTCACGGACTTGAACCTTCCTTTTGAAAGAGCAGTTTTGAAACACTCTTTTTGTAGAATCTGCAAGTGGATATTTGGAGCAATTTGGGGCCTATGCTGCAAAAAGGGAAAATCTTCACATAAAAACTAGATAGAAGCATTCTCAGAAACGTCTTTGTGATGACTGCATTCAACCCACAGAGTTGAACTTTCCTTTTGATAGAACAGTTAAAAATACTCTTTTTGTAGAATCTGCAAGTGGATATTTGGAGTGATTTGAGGCCTATGCTGCAAAAAAAGAATATCTTCACATAAAAACTAGACAGAAGCATTCTCAGTAACTTCCCTGTGCTTTATGCATTCAACTCACAGACTTGGACCGTCTTTTTGATAGAGCAGTTTTGAAATACTCTTTTTGTAGAATCTGCAAGTGGATATTTGGAGCGATTTGAGGCCTATGATGAAAAAGGAAATATCTTCACCTAAAAACTAGACAGAAAAATTTTCAAAAACTTCTTTATTAAGAGTGCATTCTGCTCACAGAGTCGAACCTTCCCTTTGATAGAACAGTTTTGAAACACTCTTTTTGTAGAATCTGCAAGTGGATATTTTAGTTCTTTGAGGTGTATGCTGGAAAAGGAAATATCTTCACATAAATACTAGACAGAAGAATTCTGAGAAACAACTTTGTGAGGAGTGCATTCAACTCACAGACTTGAACTTTCTTTCTGGTAGAGCAGTTTTGAAACACTCTTTTTGTAGAATCTGCAAGTGAACATTTGGAGCGATTTGAGGCCTATGCTGGAAAAAGAAATATCTTCGCATAAAAATTAGACAGAAGCATTCTGAGAAACTTGCCTGTGCTTTATGCATTCAACTCACAGACTTGAACCTTCCTTTTGAAAGAGCAGATTTGAAACACTCTTTTTGTAGAAACTGCAAAAGGATATTTGGAGGGCTTTGAGGCCTATGCTGGAAAAGGAAATATCCTCACATAAAAACTAGACAAAAAGATTCTCAGATACTTCTTTGTGATGAGTGCATTCAGCTCACAGCGTTGAACTTTCCCTTTGATAGAACAGTTTTGAAACACCCGTTTTGTAGTCTGCAAGTAGATATTTGAGCACTTTGAGGCCTATGCTGGAAAAGGAAATATCTTCACATAAAAACTAGTCGGAAGCATTCTCAGACACTTCTCTGTGAGGATTGCATTCAACACACAGAGTTCAACATTCCTTTTTGATAGATGAGTTTTGAAACACTCTCTTGGTAGAATCTGCAAGAGATAATTTGGAGCGCCTTGAGGCCTGTGCTGGAAAAGGAAATATCTTCCCATAAAACATAAGCAGAAGCATTCTCAGAAACTTTTTTGTGATGAGTGCATTCAACTCACAGACTTGAAACTTCTATCTGATAGAGCAGTTTTGAAACACTCTTTTGGTAGAATCTGTAAGTGCATATTTGGAGCGCTATGAGGCCTTAGTTGGAAAAGGAAATATCTTCACATAAAAACTGGACAGAATCGTTCTCAGAAACTTCTTTGTGATGTGCACATTCAACTCACAGTGATGAACCTTCCTTTTGAAACAGCAGTTTGAAACTCACTTTTAGTAGAATCTGCAAGTGGATTTTGGAGCGCTTTGAGGCCTTTTATGGAAAATAAATATCTTCACATAAAAACTAAACCGATGCATTCTCAGGAACTTCTCTGTGATGTGTGCACTCAGCTCACAGAGTTGAACATGACTTTGATAGAGCAGTTTTGAACCACCCTTTTTGTAGAATCTGCAAGTGGATATTTGTAGCGCTTTGAGGTCTCTGCTGGAAAAGGAAATATCTTCACATTAAAACTAGAGAGAAGTATTCTGAGAAACTTCTTTGTGATGAGTACATTCAGCTAACACAGTTGAACCTTCCTTTTTATAGAACTGTTTTGAAACACTCTTTTTGTAGAATCTGCAAGTGGATATTTGCAGAGCCTTGAGGCCTATGATGGAAAAGAAAATATCTTCACATAAAAACTAGACAGAACCATGCTCAGAAACTTCTCTGTGATGAGTGCATTGAATTCAAAGAGTTGAACCTTCCTTTTGATAGAGCAGTTTTGAAACACTCTTTTTGTAGAATCTGCAAGTGAATATTTGGAGCTCATTGAGGCCTATGCTGGAAGAGGAAATACCTTCACATAAAAATTAACAAAAGCATTCTCAGAAAATTCTTTGTGATGTGTGCATTCAATTCACAGAGTTGAACAGTATTTTTGATGGAGCAGTTTTGAAACACCCTTTTTTCAGTATCTGCTAGTGGATATTTTGAGCACTTTGAGGCCTATGCTGCAAAAGAAAATATCTTCACATAAAAACTAGACTGAAGCATTCTCAGAAACTTCTTAGTGATGAGTGCATTCAACTCACGGATTTGAACCTTCGTTTTGATAAAGTAGTTTTGAAGCACACTTTTTGTAAAATCTGCAGGTGGATATTTGGAGTGCTTTGAGGCCTACACTGGAAAAAGGAATATCTTCACATAAGAGCTTGACAGAAGCATTCTGAGAAACTTCCCCGTGCTTTTTGCATTCAAATCAAAGAGTTTTTTTTTTTTTCCTTTTATTATTATTATTATTATTATCATTATTATACTTTAGGTTTTATGGTACATGTGCGCAATGTGCAGGTAAGTTACATATGCATACATGTGCCATGCTGGTGCGCTGCACCCACCAACTTTGTCATCTAGCACTAGGTATATCTCCCAATGCTATCCCTCCCCCCTCCCCCCACCCCACAACAGTCCCCGAAGTGTGATGTTCCCCTTCCTCTGTCCATGTGTTCTCATTGTTCAATTCCCACCTATGAGTGAGAATATGCGGTGTTTGGTTTTTTGTTCTTGCGATAGTTTACTGAGAATGATGATTTCCAATTTCATCCATGTCCCTACAAAGGACGTGAACTCATCATTTTTTATGGCTGCATAGTATTCCATGGTGTATATGTGCCACATTTTCTTAATCCAGTCTATCATTGTTGGACATTTGGGTTGGTTCCAAGTCTTTGCTATTGTGAATAATGCGGCAATAAACATACGTGTGCATGTGTCTTTATAGCAGCATGATTTATAGTCCTTTGGGTATATACCCAGTAATGGGATGGCTGGGTCAAATGGAATTTCTAGTTCTAGATCCCTGAGGAATCGCCACACTGACTTCCACAAGGGTTGAACTAGTTTACAGTCCCACCAACAGTGTAAAAGTGTTCCTATTTCTCCACATCCTCTCCAGCACCTGTTGTTTCCTGACTTTTTAATGATTGCCATTCTAACTGGTGTGAGATGGTATCTCATTGTGGTTTTGATTTGCATTTCTCTGATGGCCAGTGATGGTGAGCATTTTTTCATGTGTTTTTTGGCTGCATAAATGTCTTCTTTTGAGAAGTGTCTGTTCATGTCCTTTGCCCACTTTTTGATGGGGTTGTTTGTTTTTTTCTTGTAAATTTGTTGGAGTTCATTGTAGATTCTGGATATTAGCCCTTTGTCAGATGAGTAGGTTGCGAAAATGTTCTCCCATTTTGTAGGTTGCCTGTTCACTCTGATGGTAGTTTCCTTTGCTGTGCAGAAGCTCTTTAGTTTAATTAGATCCCATTTGTCAATTTTGGCTTTTGTTGCCATTGCTTTTGGTGTTTTAGACATGAAGTCCTTGCCCATGCCTATGTCCTGAATGGTAATGCCTAGGTTTTCTTCTAGGGTTTTTATGGTTTTAGGTCTAACATTTAAGTCTTTAATCCATCTTGAATTGATTTTTGTATAAGGTGTAAGGAAGGGATCCAGTTTCAGCTTTCTACATATGGCTAGCCAGTTTTCCCAGCACCATTTATTAAATAGGGAATCCTTTCCCCATTTCTTGTTTTTGTCAGGTTTGTCAAAGATCAGATAGTTGTAGATATGTGGCATTATTTCTGACGGCTCTGTTCTGTTCCATTGATCTATATCTCTGTTTTGGTACCAGTACCATGCTGTTTTGGTTACTGTAGCCTTGTAGTATAGTTTGAAGTCAGGTAGTGTGATGCCTCCAGCTTTGTTCTTTTGGCTTAGGATTGACTTGGCGATGCGGGCTCTTTTTTGCTTCCATATGAACTTTAAAGTAGTTTTTTCCAATTCTGTGAAGAAAGTCATTGGTAGCTTGATGGGGATGGCATTGAATCTGTAAATTACCTTGGGAAGGATGGCCATTTTCATGATATTGATTCTTCCTACCCATGAGCATGGAATGTTCTTCCATTTGTTTGTATCCTCTTTTATTTCCTTGAGCAGTGGTTTGTAGTTCTCCTTGAAGAGGTCTTTCACATCCCTTGTAAGTTGGATTCCTAGGTATTTTATTCTCTTTGAAGCAATTGTGAATGGGAGTTCACTCATGATTTGGCTCTCTGTTTGTCTGTTATTGATGTATAAGAATGCTTGTGATTTTTGCACATTGATTTTGTATCCTGAGACTTTGCTGAAGTTGCTTATCAGCTTAAGGAGATTTTGGGCTGAGACAATGGGGTTTTCTAGATATACTATCATGTCATCTGCAAACAAGGACAATTTGACTTCCTCTTTTCCTAATTGAATACCCTTGATTTCCTTCTCCTGCCTAATTGCCCTGGCCAGAACTTCCAACACTATGTTGAATAGAAGTGGCGAGAGAGGGCATCCCTGTCTTGTGCCAGTTTTCAAAGGGAATGCTTCCAGTTTTTGCCCATTCAGTATGATATTGGCTGTGGGTTTGTCATAAATAGCTCTTATTATTTTGAGATACTCAAATCAAAGAGTTGAACCTTCCCTTTGATAGCGCAGGTTTGAAACACTCTTTTTGTAGAATCTACAGTTGGATATTTTGAGCGCTTTGAGGTCTATCCTGGAAAAGGAAATAACTTCACATAAAAACTAGACTGAAGCATTCTCAGAAACTTCTTTGTAATGTGAGCATTCAACTCACAGAATCGATCCTTCCTTTTGACAGAGCAGTTTTGAAACACCCTTTTTGTAGAAACTGCAAGTGGATATTTGTAGCCCTTTGAGGCCTATGCTGGAAAAGGAAATATCTTCATATAAAAACCAGACAGAAGCATTCTCAGAACTTCTTTGGGATGATTGCATTGAACTCAATGAGTTGAAACTTTCTTTTGATAGGATAGTTTTGAAACACTCTTTTTGTAGATTCTGCAAGTGGATTTCTGGAGCGATTTGAGGCCTACCCTGGAAAAGGAAATATCTTCACATAAAAACTAGACAGAAGAATTCTCAAAAACATCTTTGTGATGAGTGCATTCAACTCATGGAACTGAACTTTTCTTTTGATAGAGCAGTTTGAAATACTCTTTTAGTGGAATCTGAAAGTGGATATTTGGAGTGGAATGAGGCATTTTCTGGAAAAGGAAATTTCTTCACATAAAAACTAGACAGAAGCGTTCTGAGAAACTTGTTTGTGATGGGTGCATTCAACTCACAGAGTTGAAACTTCCTTTTGAAACAGCAGTTTTGAAACACACTTTTAGTAGAATCTGCAAGTGGATATTCGGAATGCTTTGAGGCCTATGCTGGAAAAGGAAATGTCTTCACAGAAAAACTAAACAGAAGCATTTTCAGAAACTTCTTTATGATGTGATCATTAAACTCTCAGAGTTGGACCTTCCTATTGATAGAACAGTTTTGCATCACTGTTTTTACAGAATCTGCAAGTGTGTATTTGGAGTGCTTTGACGCTTATGCGGTAAAAGGAAATAACTTCACATAAAAACGAAACAGAAGCATCCTCACAAACTTCTTTGTGATGTGTGCATTCAACTCACAGAGTTGAACCGTACTTTTGATAGAGCAGTTTTGAAACACCCTTTTTGTAGGCTCTGCAAGTGGATATCTGCAGTGCATTGAGGCCTACACTGGAAAAGTAAATATCTTCACATAGAACCTAGACGGAAGCATTCTCAAAAACTTCTTTGTGATGAGTGCGTTGAACTCACAGAGTTTAACATTGCTGTTTAGGAGCAGTTTTGAAACACCCCTTTTATAAAATCTGCAAGTGGATATTTAGAGTGCTTTGATGCCTATGATGGAAAAGTAAATATCTCCAAATAAAAATTAGACAGAAGCATTCTGATAAACTTCTATGTGATGAGTGCATTCAAATGTCATAGTTAAACCTTCCTTTTGAAAGAACAGTTTTGAAACACTCTTTTTGTAGAATCTGCAGTTGCATATTTCAAGCGATTTGAGGCCTATGCTGGAAAGGGTTATATCATTATATAAAAACTAGACAGTAGTATTCTCAGAAACTTCTTTGTGATGAGCACATTCATCTCACAGAGGTGAGACTTCCTTTAAATAGAGCAGTTGTCAAACACTCTTTTTGTAGAATCTACAAGTGTATATTTGGAGTGCTTTGAGGCCTATGCTGGAAAAGGAAATATCTTCACACAAAAATTAGACAGAAGCATTCTCAGAAACTTTTTTGTGATGAGCACATTCACCTCACAGAGTTAAGACTTCCTTTTGATAGAGAAGTTTTGAAACACTCTTTTTGTCGGATCTGCAAGTGGATATTTGGGGCACTATGAGGCCTACGCAGGAAAAGGAAATATCTTCACATAAAAACAAGACAGAAGCATTCACGAAAATTTCTTTTTTATGAGTGCATTCAACTCACAGAGTTGAACCTTCCTTTTCATAGAACAGTTTTGAAACACTCTTTTGTAGAATCTGCAAGTGGATATTAGGAGCGTTTTGAGGCCTATGATGGAAAAGGAAATATCTTCACATAAAAACTAGACAGAAGTATTCTCAGAAACTGCTCTGGGATGAGTGCACTGAACACCCCGAGATGAAACTTTCTTTTTATAGAACAGTTTTGAAACACTCTTTTTGTAGAATCTACCAGTGGATATTTGGAGCCCTTTGAGGCCTATGCTGGAAACGGAAATATCTTCACATAAAAACTAGACAGAAGAATTCTCAGAAATATCTTTGTGTTGAGTGCATTCAACTCACAGACTTGAACTTTCCTTTTGATAGAGCAGTTTTGAAAAATTCTTTTGGTAGAATCTGAAAGTGGATATTTGGAGTGCTATGAGGCTTATGCTAGAAAATTGAACATCTTCACATAAAAACTAGACAGAAGCATTCTCAGAAACTTCTTTGGGATGTGCACATTCAACTGACAGAGTTGAACCTTCTTTTTGAAACAGCAGTTTTGAAACACACTTTTAGTAGAATCTGCAAGTGGATATTTGGAATGCTTTGAGGCCTATGCTCGAAAAGTAAATATCTTCTCATAAAAAATAGACAGATGCATTCTCAGAAAGTTCTCTGTGATGAGCGCTTTCAACCCACAGAGTTGAGCCTTCCTTTTGATAAAACAGTTTTCAAACACATTTTTTGTAGAATCTGCATGTGGATATTTGGAGCGGTTTGAGGCCTATGATGGAAAAGGAAATATTTTCTCATGAAAACAAAACAGAAGCATTTCAGAAACTTCTTTGATATACGTGCATTCAACTCACAGAGTTGAACCATACTTTTGATAGAGCAGTTTTGAAACACTCTTTTTGTATTATCTGCTAGTGGATATTTGGAGCGCTTGGAGGCCTACACTGGAAAATTAAATATCTTCAAATAAAAACTAGACAGAAGCATTATGAGTAACTTCTTTGTGATGAGCACATTCATCTCACAGAGTTTAAAATTCCTTTTCATATAGCAGTTTTGAAACACCCTTTCTGTAAAATCTTCAAGTGGATATTTGGAGCTCTTTGAGGCCTATGCTGGAAATGGAAACATCTTCACATAAAAACTAAACAGAAGGATTCTGGGAAACTTCTATGTGATGAGTCCATTCAACTCTCAGAGTTGAACCCTCCTTTTGATAGGACAGTGTTGAAACACTCTGTTTCAATAATCTGCAAGTGGATATTTGGAGCACTTTGAAGCCTATGCTGGAAAAGGAAATACCTTCACATTAAAACTAGACAGTAGCATTCTCAGAAACTTCTTTGTGATGAGCGCATTCAACTCACTGATTTGAGCCTTCTTTTTGATAGAGCAGTTTTGAAACCCTGTTTTTGTAGAATCTGCAAGTGGATATTTGGAGCACTTTGAGGCCTATGCTGGAAACGGAAATGTCTTCACATAAAAACTAGACAGAAGAATCCTCAGAAACTTCTTTGTGATGAGCACATTCAATTCACAGAGGTGAGCATTCCTTTGGATAGAGGAGTTTTGAAACACTCTTTTTGTAGAATCTGGAAGTGGATATTTGGATTGCTTTGAGACCTATTCTGGAAAAGGAAATATATTCACATAAAAACTAGACAGTAGTATTCTCAGAAACTTCTCTGTGATGAGTACATTAAACTTCCTGAGTTGAACCTTTCTTTTGATAGAACAGTTTTGCAACACTCTTTTTGTAGGATCTGCAAGTGGATATTTTGAGCGCTTTGAGACCTAAGCTGGAAAAGGAAATATGTTCACAAAAAACTAGACGGAAGAATTCACAGAAACATCTTTATGATGAATGCATTCAACTCACAGACTTGAACTTTCTTTTAATAGAGCAGTTTTGAAACACTCTTTTGGCAGAATCTGAAAGTGGATATTTGGAGCGCTATGAGGCCTATGCAAGAAAAGGAAATATCTTCGCATAAAAAGTAGACAGAAGCATTCTCAGAAACTTCTTTGTGATGTGCACATTCAACTCACAGAGTTGAAACTTCGTGTTGAAATAGCAGTTTTGAAACCCACTTTTTGGAGAATCTGCAAGTGGATATTTGGTATTTTTTGAGGCCTATGCTGGAAAAGGAAATATCTTCACATAAAAACTAAACAGAAGAATTCTAAGAAACTTCTTTGTGATGTGTGCATTCAACTCACAGAGTTGAACCTTACTTTTGATAGAGCAGTTTTGAAACACCCTTTTTGTAGTATCTGAAAGTGTATATTTGGAGCGCTTTGAGGCCTATGCTGGAAAAGGAAATATCATGACATAAAAACTAGACAGAAGCATTCTGAGAAACTTCTATGTGATGAGTGCATTCAACTAATGGAGTTGAACTTTCCATTTGATATAGCAGTTTTGAAACACCATTTTTGTGGAATCTGCAAGTGGATATTTGGAGCGCTTTGAGGCCTATGCTGGAAAAGGAAGTATCTTCACATAAAAACTAGAGAAAAGTAATCTCAGAAACTTCCCTCTGCTTTATGCATTCAACTCAAAGACTTGAACTTTCCTTTTGATGCAGTAATTTTGAAACACTCTGTTTGTAGAATCTACACGTGGATATTTGGAGCGTTTGAGGCCTGTGATAGAAAAGAAAATATCTTCACATAAAAACTCTATGGAAGCATTCTAAGAAACTTATTTGTGATGACTGAAATCAACTGACAGACTTGAACCATCCTTTTGATAGAGGAAATTTGAAACACTCTTTTTTTAGAATCCTCAAGTGGATATTTGGAGCACTTTGAGGCTTATGATTCAAAAGGAAATATCTTCACATAAAAACTAGACAGAAGAATTTTCAGAATCTTCTCTGTGATGAGTGCATTCAACCTACAGAGTTGTACTTTTCTTTTCATACAACAATTTTGAAACACTCTTTTTATAGGATATGCACGTGGATATTTGCAGCGTTTTGAGGCCTATGGTGCAAAAGGAAATATCTTCACATAAAGACTAGACAGAAGCATTCTGAGAAACTTCTTTGTGATGTGCACATTCTACTCACAGAGTTGAACCTTCCTTTTGATAGAACACTTTTGAAACATTCTTTTTGTAGAATCTCCAAGTTATTAATTGGAGTGCTTTGAGGCCTTTGCTGGAAAAGGAAACAACTTCACATAAAAACTAGATTGAAGCACTTCTTTGAGATGTGTGCATTCAACTTAAAGTCTTGAACCTGCCTTTTGATAGAGCAGATTTGAAACACTCTTTTTGTAGAATCTGCAAGTCGATATTTGGAGCTCTTTCAAGCCTATGCTGGAATAGGAAATATCTTCACATAAAAACAAGACAGAAGCTCTATCGGAAACTTCTTTTAGATGAGTGCATTCAACTCACAGAGTTGAACCTTCCTTTTGATAGAACGGTTTTGAACCACTCTTTTTGTAGAATCTGCAAGGGGATATTTGGAGTGCTTTGAGGCCTATAATGGAAAAGGAAATATCTTCACATAAAAACTAGACAGAAGCATTCTCATAAACTTCTCTGTGATGAGTGCATTGAACTCCCTCAGTTGAAATTTTCTTTTGATAGAAAAGTTTTGAAACACTCTTTTTGTAGAATCTGCAAGTGGATATTTGGAGCGCTATGAGGCCTATGCTGGAAAACGAAATGTCTTCACATAAAAGTTATACAGAAGAATTCTCAGAAACATCTTTGTGATGAGTGCACTCAACTCACAGAGTTGAATTTTCCTTTTGACAGAGCAGTTTTGAAAAACTCTTTTGGTAGAATCTGAAGGTGGATATTTGGAGCGCTATGAGGCCTATGCTATAAAAGAAAATATCTTCACATGAAAACTAGACAGAAGCATTCTCAGAAAGTTCTTTTTGATGCACGCATTCAACTCACAGAGTTGAACCTTGCTTTTAAATCAGCAGTTTTGAAACACACTTTTAGTAGATTCTGCAAGTGGATAGATTGAATGCTTTGAGGCCTAAGCTGGAAAAGGAAATATCTTCACATAAAAACTAAACAGAAGCATTCTCAGAAACTTCATTGTGATGTGTGCATTCAATTCACAGAGTTGAAGCTTACTTTTGTTAGAGCAGTTTGGAACCACCCTTTTTGTAGAATCTGCAAGTGGATATTTGGAACGCTTTGAAGCCTATGCTGGAAAAGGAAATATCTTCACATAAACACTAGACAGAAGCATTCTCAGAAACTTCTTTGTGATGTGTGCATTCAATTCACAGAATTGAAACTTCCTTTTGATAGAGCTGTTTTGAAACACCCTTTTCCTACAATCTGCAAGTGGATATTTGGAGCGCTTTGAGGTCTATGCAGGAAAAGGAAATATCTTCACATAAAAACTAGAAAGAAGCATTCTCAGAAAGAGTGCATTAAACTGACAGAGTTGAACCTTCCTTCTGATAGAACACTTTGAAAACACTCTCTTTGTAGAATCTGCAAGTGGATACTTGGAGTGCTTTGGGGCCTATGCTGGAAAAGGAAATATCTTCCCACAAAAACTAGACAGAAACATTCTCAGAAACTGCTTTGTGATGAGTGCATTCAACTCGCAGAGTTGAACCTTCTTTTTGACAGGACAGTTTTGAAACTGTCTTTTTGTTCAATCTGCAAGTTTATATTTGGAAGGCTTTGAGACCTATAATGGAAAAAGAAATATCGTCACATAAAAACTAGACAGATGCATTCTCAGAAAGTTCTCTGTGATGAATGCATTCAACTCACAGAGTTGAACCTTCCTATTGATAGAAGAGATTTGAAACACACTTCTTGTAGGATCAGCAATTTATATTTGGAGGGCTTTGAGGCATATTCTAGAAAAGAAAATATCTTCACACAAAAACTAGACAGAAGCATTCTCAGAGACTTCTTTGTGATGAGTGCATTCAACTCACACAGTTGAACCTTCCTTTTCATAGAAGTGTTTTGAAACACTCTTTGTAGAATCTGCATGTGGATATTTGGAGCGCTTTAAGGCCTATGATGTAAAAGGAAATATCTTCACATAAAAACTAGAAAGAAGCTTTCCAAGGAACTTCTCTCTAATGATTGTATTCAACTCACAGAGCTGAACCATACTTTTGATAGAGCAGTTTGGAAACACCCTTTTGTAGAATCTGCAAGTGGATATTTGGAGCGCTTTGAGGCCTATACTGGAAAAGTAAATATCTTCACATAAAAACTGGACAGAAGCATTCTCAGAAACTTCTTTGTGATGAGTGCATTCAACTCACAGAGTTTAAACTTCCTTTTGATAGAGCAGATTTGAAACAACCTTTTTTAAAATCTGCAAGTGGATATTTGGAGTGCTTTCAGACCTATGCTGGAAAAGGAAACATCTTCACATAAAAACTAGACAGAAGCATACTCAGAAACATCTTTGTGATGAGTGCATTCAACTAACGTAGTTGAACCTTCCGTTTGATATAGCAGTTTTGAAACACCATTTTTGTGGAATCTGCAACTGAATATTTGGAGCACTTTGAGGACTATGCTGGAAAAGGAAATATCTTCACATAAAAACTAGAGAGAATCATTCTCAGAAACTTCACTGTGCTTTATGCATTCAACTTACAGACTTGAACTTTCCTTTTAATAGAGCAGTTTTGAAACACTTTTTGTGTAGGATCTGCAATTGGATATTTGGAGCGTTTTGAGGCCTATTCTGGAAACGGAAATATCTTCACACAAAAAATTGACAGAAGCATTCTAAGAAACTTCTTTGTGATGAGTGAATTCAAATCACAGGCTTAAACCATCCTTTTGATAGAGCAGTTTTCACTCTTTTTGTAGAACCTGCAAGTGGATATTTTGAGTGCTTTGAGGCCTATGCTGGAAACGGAAATATCTTCACATAAAAAAATAGACAAAAGGATTTTCAGAAACTTCTTTGTGATGAGTGCATTCAACTCAAAGAGTTGCACCTACCTTTTGATAGAACATTTTTAAAACACTCTTTTTGTAGAATCTGTAAGTAAATATTTGCAGTGCTTTGAGGCCTATCCTGCAAAAGGAAATATCTTCACATAAACACTAGACAGAAGCATTCTCAGAAACTTTTTGTGATGTGTGCATTCAACTCACAGAATTCAACCTTCCTTTGATAGAACAATTTTGAAACACTCTTTTTGTAGAATCTGCAAGTTGATATTGTAACACTTTGAGGCCTGTGCTCGAAAAGGAAATAACTTCACATAAAAACTAGATGGAAGCATTCTCAGAAACTACTTTGGGATGTGTTCATTGAACTCACAGGCTTGAACCTTCCTTTTGATAGAGGAGTTTTGAAACACGTTTTTTGTAGAATCTCCAATGGATATTTGGGAAACTTTGGGACTTATGATGGAAAAGGAAATACCTTCTCATAAAAACTAGACAGAAGAATTCTCAGAAACTTCTCTGTGATGACTGCATTCAACTCATATAGTTGAACCTTCCTTTTGACAGAACAGTTTTGAAACACTCTTTTTCTAGAATCTACAAGTGGATATTTTGAGCACTTTGAGGCCTATGTTGGAAAAGGAAATATCTTCACATAAAAGTTAGTCTAAAGCATTCTCACAAAATTCTTTGTGATGAGTGCATTCAACTCACAGAGTTGAAACTTCCTTTTGATAGAAAAGTTTTGAAACACTCTTTTTGTAGAATCTGGAAGTGGATATTTGGAGCACTTTGGAGCGTATGATGGAAAAGGAAATATCTTCACATAAAAACTAGACAGAAGCATTCTCAGAAACTTCTCTGTGATAAGTACATTCAACTCATGGAGCTGAACCTTCCTTTTGAAAGAACAGTTTTGAAACACTGTTTTTGTACAATCTGCAAGTGGATATTTGGAGCACTCTGAGGCCTATGCTGGAAATGGAAATATCTTCATATAAAAAATAAGCAGAATCATTCTCAGAAACTTCTTTGTGATGAGTGCATTCAACTCCCAGACTTGAAACTTCCTTTTGTTAGAGCAGTTTTGAAACACTCTTTTTGTAGAGTCTGCAAGTGGACATTTGGAGTGCTTTGAGGCCTCTGCTGGAAAATTAAATAACTTCACAAAAAAACTAGACAGAAGTATTCTCATCAAACTCTTTGTTATGAGTGCTTTCAACTCACAGAGTTGAACTCTCTTTTTAATAGAACAGTTTTGAAACCCTCTATTTAAAGAATCTGCAGGTGGATATATAGAGTGCTTTGAGGTCTATGATGGAAAAGGAAGTATCTGTGATGTGTCCATTCAACTCACTGACTTGAACCTAACTTTTGATACAGCAGTTTTGAAAGACTCCTTTTGTAGAATCTGCAAGTGCATGTTTGGAGCACTTTGAGGCCTATGCTAGAAAAGGAAACATCTTCTTATAAAAATTAAGTTGAACCTTTCTCTGAAACTTCTTTGTGATGTGTGCATTCAACTCACAGATTTGAACCTTCGTTTTGGTAGAACAGTTTCGAAAAACTCTCTTTGTAGAATCTGCAAGTGGATATTTGGAGCACTTTGAGGCTGATGCTGGAAAAGGAAATATCTTCACATAAAAACTAGACAGAAGCATTCTCAGAAACATCTTTTGATGAGTGCATTAAACTCACAGACTTGGACCTTCCCTTCCATAGAGCAGTTTTGAAATACTCTTTTTGTAGAATCTGCAAGTGGATATGTGGAGCACTTAGAGGCCGATGTTGGAAAAGGAAATATTATCACATAAAAACAAGACAGAAACATTCTCAGAAAATTTTCTGCAATGAGTGCATCCAACTCACAGAGTTGAACTTTCCTTTTGAGAGAACAGTTTTGAAACATTCTCTTTGTAGAATCTGGAAGTGTATATTTGGAGAGCTTTGGGGACTATGCTGGAAAAAGAAATATCTTCACATAAAAACTAGACAGAAGCATTCTCAGAAACTTCTTTGTGATGTGCGCATTCAACAAACAGTGTTGAACCTTCCTTTTGATAGAGCAGTTTTGAAACACCCTTTTTATGGGATCTGCAAGTGGATATTTGGAGCGATTTGAGGCCTATGTTGGAAAAGGAAATATCTTCACATAAGAACTAGACAGAAACATTCTCAGAAACTACCCTGGGCTTTATTAATTCAACTCACAGACTTGAACCTTCCTTTTAATAGAGCAGTTTTGAAACACTCTTTTCATAGAATCTGCAAGTGGATATTTGGAGCGCTTTGGGGCCAATGCTGTAAAAGGGAATATCATCACATAAAATCAAGACAGAAGCATTATCAGAAACTTCCTGTGCGTTATGCATTTATCTCACAGACTTGAACCTTCCTTTTGATAGAGCAGTTTTGAAACACTCTTACTGAAGAAACTGCAAGTGGATATTTGGACCGCTTTGAGGTCTATGCTGGAAAAGGTAATATCTTCACATAAAAATTAAGCTGAAGCATTCTCAGAAACTTCTTCATAATGAGTGCATTCAACTGACAGACTTGAACTTTCCTTTTGATAGAGCCGTTTTGAAACACTCCTTTTGTGGAATCTGCAATTGGATATTTGGAGCGGTTTGAGGCCTATGATGGAAAAGGAAGTGTCTTCACATAAAAACTAGACAGAAGCATTCTCAGAAACTTCTTTGTGATGTGTGCACTCAACTCACAGAGTTGAACCTTCCTTTAGGTAGAGAAGTTTTGAAACACCCTTTTTGTAGAATCTGAAAGTGGATATTTGGGTCGCTTTGAGGCCTATGCTGGAAAAGGAAATATCTTCACATAAAAACTTGACAGAAGCATTCTGAGAAATTTCCCTGTGCTTTATGAATTCAATTCACAGACTTGAACTTTCCTTTTGATAGGGTAGCTTTGAGACACACTTTTTATAGAATCTGCAAGTGGATATTTGGAGCATTTTCTGGCCTATGCTGGAAAAGGGAATATCTTCACATAAAAACTAGACAGAAGCATTCTAAGACACTTTCCTGTGCTTTATGAATTCAACTCACAAACTTGAAGTTTCCTTTGATAAAGCAGTTTTGAAACACACTTTTTGTAGAATCTGCAAGTGGATATTTGGAGTGCTTTCTGGCCTATGTTGGAAAAGGGAATATCTTCACATTAAATGTAGACAGAAGCATTCTCAAAAATTTCATTTTGCTTTAGGCATTTAACTCACAGACTTGAACATTCCTTTTGATAGAGCAGTTTCGAAAAACTCTTATTGTAGAATCTGCATGTGGATATTTGGAGCGATTTGAGGCCTATCCTGGAAAGGGAAATATCTTCACATAAAAACTAGACAGAAACATTCTCAGAAACTTCTTTATGATGAGTGCATTCATCTCACGGAGTTGAACATTACTTTTGATAGAACAGTTTTGAAACACTCTTTTTGTAGAATCTGCAAATGGATATTTGGAGCGTTTTGAGGCCTGTGATGGAAAAGGAAATATCTTCATATAGAAACTAGACAGAAGCATTCTCAGAAATTTCTCTGTGATGAGAGCATTGAACTCACAGAGCTGAACTTTTCCTTTTATAGAACAGTTTTGAAACACTCTTTTTGTACAATCTGCAAGTGGATATTTGGAGCACTTAGAGGCCTATGCAGGAAAAGGAAACATCTCCACATAACAGCTAAGCAGAAGCATTCTCAGAAAGTTCTTTAAGATGAGTGCATTCAACTCACAGACTTGAACCTTCCTTTTGATAGAGCAGTTTTGAAACACTCGTTTTGTAGTATCTGCAAGTGGATATTTGGAGCTCTTTGAGTCCTATGCTGGAAAAGGTAATATCTTCACATAAAAATTAAGCTGAAGCATTCTCAGAAACTTCCTCATGATGAGTGCATTCAACTGACAGACTTGAACTTTCCTTTTGATAGAGCTGTTTTGAAACACTCCTTTTGTGGAATCTGCAATTGGATATTTGGAGCGCTTTGAGGCCTATGCTGGAAAGGGAAATATCTTCACACAAAAAGTAGACAAAAGAATTATTAGACAGTTCTTTGTGATGAGTGCATTGAACTCACAGATTTGAACCTTTCTTTTCATAGAACAGTTTTGAAACACTCCCTTTGTAGAATCTGCAAGTGGATATTTGGACGCATTGAGGCCTATGATGGAAAAGGAAATATCTTCATATAAAAACTAGACAGAATCATTCTCAGAAACTTCTTTGTTATGAGTGCATTCAACTCACAGTCTTGAACCTTCCTTTTCATAGAGCAGTTTTGTAAGACACTTTTTGTAGAATCTGCAAGTGGATATTTGGAGAGCTTTGAGGCCTATGCTGGAAAGGGAAATATCTTCAAATAAAAACTAGACAGAAGTATTCTCAGAAACTTCTCTGTGATCAGTGCATCCAACTCACAGAGATGAACCTTCCTTTTGATAGAAGAGTTTTGAAAAATTCTCTGTAGAATCTGCAAGGGGATATTTGGAGTCCTTTGAGACCCATGCTGTAAAAGGAAATATCCTCACATAAAAACTAGACAGAAGCATTCTCAGAAACTTCTTTGTAATGTGTGCATTCAACTCACAGAGTTGAAGATTCGTTTTGATCGAGCAGTTTTGAAACACACTTTTTGTAGAATCTGCCAGTGGATATTTGGAGATATTTGAGGACTATGCTGGAAAAGGGAAAATCTTCACATAAAAATATTAAAGAAGCATTCACAGAAACTTCCCTGTGATTTATGCATTCAACTCACAGACTTGAACCTTCCTTTTGATAGTGCAGTTTTGAAATACTGTTATTGTGGAATCTGCAAGTGGATATTTGGACCGCTTTGTGGTATATGCTGAAAAAGGAAATATCGTCACATAGAAACTAGACAGAAGCATTCTCAGAAACTTCTTGGTGATGAGTGCATTCAAATCACAGAGTTGAAACTTCCATTTGACAGAACACTTTTGAAACACTCTTTTTATAGAATCTGCAAATGGATATTTGGAGCGCTTTGAGGCCTATGATGGAAAAGGGAATATCCGTGATGAGTGCCTTCACCTCACAGACTTGAACCTTCCTTTTGATAGAGCAGTTTTGGAACACTCCTTTTGTAGAATCTGCAAGTGAATATTTGGAGGGCTATGAGGCCTACGCTGGAAAAGGAAATATCTTCACATAAAAACTAGACAGAAGTATTCTCAGAAACTTCTTTGTGATGAATTCATTCAACTCACGGAATTGAACCTTCCTTTTGATAGAACAGTTGTGAAACATTCTTTTTATAGAATCTGCAAGTGGATGTTTTGAGGGCTTTGAGGCCTATGCTGGAAAAGGAAATATCTTCACATAAAAAATAGACGGAAACAATCTCAGAAAATTCTTTGTGATGAGTGCATTCAACTCAAAGACTTGAGCCTTCTTTTGATAGAGCAATTTTGAAACACTTTTTTGTGGAATCTGCAAGTGTGTGTTTGGAGCAATTTGAGGCCTATGCTGGAAAAGGATATATATCCACATAAAAAGTAGACAGAAGCATTCTCAGAAACTTCATTGTGATGTACGCATTCAACTATCAGAGTTGAACCTTCCTTTTGATAGAGAAGTTTTGAAACACCCTTTCTGTAGAATCTGCAAGTGGATATTTGGAGAGCTTGAGGCCTATGCTGGAAAAGGAAATATCTTCACGTAAAAATTAGACCGAAGCATTATCAGAAACTTCCCTGTGCTTTATGAATTCAACTGACAGACTTGAACATTCCTTTTGATAGCTCAGGTTTGAAACACTCTTTTTGTAGTGTCTGCAAGTTGATATCTGGGGCATCTTGATCGCTATGCTGGAAAAGGAAATATCTTCACAGAAAAACTAGACAGAAGCAATTTCAGAAACTTCTTTGTGATGAGTGCATTCAACTCAAAGACTTGAACCATCTTTTCATTGAGCAATTTTGAAACACTCTTTTTGTAGAATCTGCAAGTGGATGTTTGGATCAATCTGAGGTCTATGCTGGAAAAGGAAATATCTTCACATAAAAAATGGACAGAAGCATTCTCAGAAACTTCTTTGTGACGTATGCTTCAACTCACCGTGTGGAACCTTCCTTTTGATAGAGCAGTTTTTAAACACCCATTCTGTAGTGTCGGCAAGTGGATATTTGGAGCGCTTGAGGCCTATGCTGGAAAAGGTGATATTTTCCCACAATAATTAGACAGAAGCATTGTCTGAAACTTCCCTGTGCTTTATGAATTCAACTCACAGTCTTGAACATTCCTTTTGGTAGTTCAGGTTTGAAACACTCTTTCTGTAGTATCTGCAATTTGATATTTGGGGCGTCTGAGCACTGTGCTGGAAAAGGAAATATCTTCACATAAAAACTAGACAGAAGAATTCTCAGAGACTTCTTGTGGTGAGTGCATTCAACTCACACAGTTGAACTTTCCTGTTGATAGAACAGTTTTGAAACACTATTTTTGTAGAATCTGCAAGTGGATATTTGGAGCGATTTCAGGCCTATGATGGAAAAGGAAATATCTTCACTTATAAATTAGACAGAAGCATTCTCAGCAACTTCTCTGTGATGAGTGCATTCAACTGATAGTGTTGAACCTTCCTTTTGACAGAACAGTTTTGAAACTCTCTCTTTGTAGATTGTGGAAGTGGATACTTGGAGTGCTTTGATGCCTATGCTGGAAAAGGAAATATCTTCACCTAAAAAATAGAAGCATTCTCAGAAACGTCTTTGTGATAGAGCATTCAACTCACGGATGTGAACCTTCCTTTTGATAGAACAGTTTTGAAGCATTTTTTTTGTAGAATCTGCAAGTGGATATTTGGAGTGCTTTGAAGCCTATGCCGGAAAAGGAAATATCTTCACATAAAAACTAGACAGAAGCATTCTCAGAAACTTCTTTGTGATGAGCGCATTCAACTCACAAAGTTGAACCTTCCTTTTGATAGAAGAGTTTTGAAACACTCTTTTTGTGGAATCTGCAAGTGGATATTTGGAGCACTTTGAGGCCTATGCTGGAAAAGGAAATAAATTCACATAAAAACTAGATTGAAGCATTCTCAGAAACGTCTTTCTTATGTGTGCATTCAACTCACAGACGTGAACCTTCCTTTTAATAGAGCAGTTTTGAATCACTCTTTTTGTAGAATTTGCAAGGGTATATGTGGAGCCCTTTGAGGCCTATGCAGGGAAACGAAATATCTTCACATAAAAACAAGACAGAAGCATTCTCAGAAACTTGTTTGTGATGTGTGCATTCAACTCACAGTGTTGAACCTTCCTTTTGATAGAGAAGTTTTGAAACACCCTTTTTGTAGAATCTGCAAGTGGATATTTGGAGCGATATGATGCCAATGCTGGAAAAGGGAATATCTTCACGTAAAAACTAGACAGAAGCATTCTGAGAAACTTCTCTGTGCCTCATAAATTCAACTCACAGACGTGAAACTTCCTTTTGATAGAATAGTTTTGAAACACTCTTTTTGTAGAATCTGCAAGTGGATATTTAGAGCGATTTGAGGCCTATGCTTGAAAACGAAATATGTTCACATGATAAGTAGACAAAAGAATTCTCAGAAAGTTCTTTGTGTTGTGTGCATTCAACTTACAGAGTTGAACATTCCTTTTGATAGAGCTGTTTTGAAACACCCTTTCTGTACCATCTACAGTTGGGTATTTGGAGCGATTTGAGGCTTATGATGGAAATAGAAATATCTTCCCATACAAACAAGACTGAAGCATTCTCAGAAACTTCTTTTTGATGAGTGCATTCAACGCACAAAGTTGAACCTTCCTTTTGATAGAAGAGTTTTGAAACAGTCTTTTTGTTGAATCTGCAAGTGGATATTTGGAGTGCTTTGAGTCCTATGATGGAAAAGGAAATAAATTCACATAAAAACTAGATTGAAGCATTCTCAGAAACGTCTTTCTTATGTGTGCATTCAACTCACAGACGTGAACCTTCCTTTTTATAGAGCAGTTTTGAAACACTCTTTTTGTAGTATTTGCAAGGGTATATGTGGAACTCTTTGAGGCCTATGCAGGAAAACGAAATATCTTCACATAAAAACAAGACAGAAGCATTCTCAGAAACTTGTTTGTGATGTGTGCATTCAACTCACAGTGTTGAACCTTCCTTTTGATAGAGCAGTTTTGAAACACGCTTTTTGTAGAATCTGCAAGGGGATATTTGGAGCGATGTGAGGCCAATGCTGGAAAAGGGAATATCTTCACATAAAAACTAGACAGAAGCATTCTCAGAAACTTCTGTGTGCTTCATAAATTCAACTCACAGGATTGAAACTTCCTTTTGATAGAATAGTTTTGAAACACTCTTTTTGTAGAATCTGCAAGGGGATATTTACAGCGATTTGAGGCCTATGTTTGAAAACGAAATATCTTCACATGATAAGTAGACAGAAGCATTCTCAGAAAGTTCTTTGTGATGTCTGCATTCAACTTACAGAGTTGAACATTCCTTTTGATAGAGCTGTTTTGAAACACCCTTTCTGTACAATCTGAAATTGGATATTTGGAGCAATTTGAGGTCTATGATGGAAATAGAAATATCTTCACATACAAACAAGACAGAAACGTTCTCAGAAACTTCTTTGTGATGAGTGCATTCAACTCACGGTGTTGAACCTTCTTTTGGTAGAACAGATTTGAAACACTCTCTTAGTAAAATGTGCAAGTGGATATTTGGACCGTTTTGACGCCTATGCTGGAATAGGAAATATCTTCACAAAAAAACTAGACAGAAGCATTGTCAGAAACTTTTTTTGAAGAGTGCAGGCAACTCACAGATTTGAACTTTCCCTTTTGATGGAACAGTTTTAAAAAACCCCTTTTGGAGAATCTACAAGTGGATATTTGGAGCGCTTTCAGACTTATGCTGGAAAAGGAAATTTCATCACATAAAAACTAGAAAGAAGCATTATCACAAGCTACTTTGTGATGGGTGCATTCAACTCACAGTGTTGAACCTTCCTTTTGATAGGACAGCTATGAAACACTCTTTTTGTAGAGTCTGAAAGTGGATATTAGGAGCGCATTGAGGCCAATGGTGAAAAAGGCAATACCTTCACATTAAAAGTAGACAGAAGCATTCTCAGAAACTTCTTTGTGACGAGTGCATTCAGCTCACAGAGTTGAACTTTATTTTTGATAGAGCAGTTTTGAAACACTCTTTTTGTAGAATCTGCAAGTAGATATTTGGAGCACTTTGAGGCCTTTGCTGAAAAAGGAAATATCTTCACATAAAAACTGGACAGAAGCATTCTCGGAAACTTCTTTGGATGAATGCATTCAACTCACAGAGTTGAACCTTCCTTTTGATAGAGCTGTTTTGAAACACCCTTTCTGTACAATCTGCAATTGAATATTTGGAGCGATTTGAGGCCTATGCTGGAAAAGGGAATATCTTCACATAAAAACTAGACAGAAGCATTCTCAGAAACATCTTTGTGATGTGTGCATTCAACTCACATAACTGAACATAACTTTTCATACAGCAGTTTTGAAACACTCTTTTTGTATAATCTGCAAGGGGAGAAGTGGACCAATTTGAGGCTTTCATTGGAAAAGGGAATATCTTCACATAAAAACTTGACAGAAGGATTCTCAGAAACTTCTTTGTGATGTGAGCATTTAGCTCAAAGCGTTGAACCATCCTTTTGGTAGAGCAGTATTGAAACACTCTTTTTGCACAATATGCAATTGGATATTTGACCTATTTGAGGCCATCATTGTAAACGGGAATGTCTTCATATAAAAACTAGACAGAAGCATTCTCAGAAACTTCATTGTGATGTGGGCCTTTAACTCACAGTGATGAACCTTTCTTCTGATTGAAGAGTTTGAAACATTCTTTTTGTAGAATCTGCAGCTGGATATATGGACTGCTTTATGGCCTTTATTAGTAATGGGAATAATTTTGAATAAAAACTAGACGGAAGTATTCTCAGAAACTAATTTGTGATGTGTGCATTCTACACGCATAATTGAACCTTCTTTTCAGTACAGTAGTTTTGAACACTCTTTTTGTAGAACCTGCAAGGGAATAATTGGAGCGTTTTGAGGCCTTCGTTGGAAATGTTAATGTCTTCACATAAAAATTGGACAGAAGCATTCTCAGAAAATTCTTTGTGATTTGTGAATTGAATTCACAGATTTGAACCTTCCTTTTGATAGACCAGTTTTGAAACACCTTTTTTGTAGAATCTACAAGAGAAGATTTTGTGTGCTTTGAGGCCTACACGGGAAAAGGAAGTATCTTCACATAAAAACTAGACAGAAACTTCTTTGTGATGTGTGCCTTCAACTCACAGAGTTCAACTTTCCTCTTGATATAGCAGCTTTGGAACACTCTTTTTGTGAAATCTGCAATTGGATATTTGAAGCACTTTGAAGCTTTAGTTGGAGAAGGGAATATCTTCAAATAAAAGCTAGACAGAACAATTCTCAGAAACTACTGTGTGATGTGTATTCAACTCAAAGAGATGACCCTTTCTTTTGAGAGAGTAGTTTTGAAACACTCTTTTTGTGGAATCTGCAAGTGGACATTTGTAGTGCTTTGAGGGCTATGGTGGAAAGGAAATATCTTCAAAATAAATCTAGACAGAAGCATTCTCAGAAACTTCTTTGTGATGTTTGCATTCAACTCACAGAGTAGAACATACCTTTTCACAGAGCAGTTCTGAAACACTCTTTTTGAAGAATGTGCAAGTGGATATTTAGAACAAATTGACACCATCTTTGGAAACGGGAATATCTTCACATAAAAACTACACAGAAGCATTCTCAGAAATTACTTTGTGATGTATGCATTCAACTCACGGAGTTGAACCTTCCTTTTGATAGAGCAGTTTTGAAACCCTCTTTTTGTATAATCTGCAAGGGGATATTTTGACCGTGTAGAGGCTTTCGTCGGAAACGGGAATATCGTCACATAAAAACTGCACAGAAGTATTCTCAGAAACTACTTTGTGATGTGTGCATTCTACTCACAGAGTTGAAACTTCTTTTCAATAGAGCAGTTTTCAACCCCTCTTTTTGTAGAATCTGCAAGGGGATATTTGTAGCGTTTTGAGGTCTTTGTTGGAAACGGGAATATCTTCACATAAAAACTGGAAAGAAGCATTCTCAGAAATTCCTTTTGATGTGTGCATTCAACTCACACACTTGAACATTCCTTGTGATACAGCAGTTTTGAAACAACTTTTTTTTAGAACCTGCAATAGGAAGTTTTAGGCGCTTTGAGGCCTTCGGTGGAAAAGGAAATATCTTCTCATAAAAACTAGACAGAAGCATTCTCAGAAACTTCTTTCTGATGTGCGCATTCAACTCACAAAGTTGAACCTTCCTTTTGTTAGAGCAGTTTTGAAACACTCCTTTTGTAGAATCTGCAAGGGGATATTTAGACCGATTTGAGGCCTTTGTTGGAAACGGGAATATCTTCACATAAAAACTGTACAGAAGCTTTCTCAGAAACTTCTTTGAGATGTGTGCATTCATCTCTCAGATTTGAAGCTTCCCTTTTATAGAGCAGATTTGAAACTCTCTTTTTGTACAATTTGCAATGGGATATTTGGCCAGTTTTGGGACTTCTTTGGAAACGTGTATATCTTCAAATAGAAACTAGACAGAAGCATTCTCAGAAGCTTCTTCATGATGAGTGCATTCAGCTTACAGAGTTGAGCCTTCCTTTTGATAGAGCAGTTTTGAAACGCTCTTTTTGTAGAAACTGCAGGTGGTTATTTGGAGCGCTTTGAGACCAACAGTACAAAAGGAAATATCTTCACATAAAAACTAGAAAGAAGAATTCTCATAACTTCTTTTTGATGTGTCCATTCAACTCACTGAGTTGAAACTTCCTTTTGATAGACCAGTTTTGAAACACTCTTTTTGTAGAATCAGCAAGTGTATATTTTGAGCGCTTCAAAGCCTTCACTGGAAATGACAATATCTTCAAATAAAAACAAGACAGAAGTATTCCCAGAAACTACTTTGTGATGTATGCATGCAACTCAAAGAGTAGAACATTTCTTTTGATAGAAGAAATTTGAAAAACTCTGCTTTTAGAATCTGCAAGTGGTCATTTGTAGAGCTTTGAGGGCTGTGGTGGAAAATGAAATAACTTCAAATAAAAACTAAACAGAAGCATTCTGAGAAACTTCTTTGTGATATTTGCATTCAACTCACAAACTTGAACCTTCGTTTCGATAGAGCAGTTTTGAAACAGTTTTTTTGTAGAATCTGCAAGTGGACGTTTGGGGCACTAGGAGGACTTCGGTGGAAAAGGAAATATCTTTACATAAAAACTAGACAGAAGCATTCTCAGAAACTTCTTGGAGATGTGTGCATTCAACACACAGATTTGAACTTTCCTTTTGATAGAGCAGTTTTGAAACACTCTTTTTGTAGAATCTACAAGTGGATATTTCGAGCACTATGAAGCATTTGCTGGAAAGAACATCTTCAAATAAAAAGTAGACAGAAGCATCCTCAGAAAGTACCTTCTGATGTGTGCATTCAACTCACTGTGATGAACCTTCCTTTTGATAGAGCAGTTTTGAAACCCTCTTTTTATAGAATCTGCAAGTGCATATTTGGAGTGAACAGGCCTATGCTGGAAAAGGAAATATCTGCCTATAAAAAGTAGAGAGAAGCATTCTCAGAAAATTCTTTGTGATATGTGCAATCAACTTTCACTTTTGAAATCTCCTTTTGATAGAGCAGTTTTGAAACACTGTTTTTGCAGAATCTGCAATAGGATATTTGGAGCGGTTTGAGGCCTATGCTGGAAAAGGATATTACTTCCCATAAAAAGTAGAGAGATGTATTCTCAGAAACTTCATTTTGCTGCGTGCATTCAACTCACAAAGTTGTACTTTCCTTTTGATAGAACAGTTTTGAAATACTCCTTTTGCATAATCTGCAACTGGATATTTGAAGCCCTTGAAGGCCTATGCTGGAAAAGGAAATATCTTCACATAAAAACTATACAGAAATATTATCAGAAACTTCTTTGGGATGTGTGCATTAAATTCACAGAGTTGAACCTTCTTTCTGATAGAGCAGTTTTGAAACACTCTTTTTCTAGAATCTACAAGTGGATATTAAGAACGACTGTGGCCTCTGGGGGAAAAAGAAATATCTTCATATAAAATCTAGACAGAAGCGTTCTCAGAAACTAATTAGTGATGTGTGCTTTCAAATCACAAACTTGTACCTTCCTTTTGATTGAGCTGTTTTGAAAGACTCTTTTTGTAGAATTTGCAGTTGGTTATTTGCAGCACTTTGGGGCCTATGCTGGAAAAAGAAATATCTTCACATAAAAACTAGACAAGCGTTCTCAGAAACTTCTTTGTGATGTGTGCATTCAACTCACAGAGTTGAACCTTCCTTTTGATAGTGCATTTTGGAAGCACTCTTTTTGTAGAATCTGCTACTGGATACTAGGGGCATCTTGAGGCCTATGTTGTAAAAGGAAATATTTTTCCATAAGAACTAGACAGAAGTATACTCAGAAACTTCTTTGTGGTGTGTGCATTCAAATCACAGAGATGAAATTTCCTTTAGATAGACCAGTTTTGAAATACTATTTTTGAAGAATCTGCAAGTGGATATTTGGAACGCTATGAGGCCTGTGCTTGGAAAAGGAAATATCTTCACATAGAAACTAGAGAGAAGCATTCTCAGAAACTTATTTGTGATGTGTGTGTCCTTTCAACACACAGAGTTGAACCTTTCTTTTGATAGAGCAGTTTTGAAACACTCTTTTTGTAGAATCTGCAGGAGGATATTTTCAGCGCCTTGAGGCCTGTGCTGGAAAAGGAAATATCTTCACATAAAACCTAGACAGAAGCATTCTCAGAAACTTCTTTGTGATGTCTGATTTCAACTCATAGAGTTCAACCTTTCTTTTAACAGCGCACTTTTGAAACACTCTTTTTATAGGATCTGCAAGTGGACATTTGGAGTCCTTTAAGGACAATGCTTGAAAAGGAAATATCTTCACCTAAAAACTAGACAGAAGTGTTCTCAGAAACTTCTTTGTGATACGTGCCTTCAGCACACAGTGTTGAACCTTCCTTTTGATAGAGCAGTTTTGAAACACTCTTTTTTTTCGAATATGCAAGTGGATATTTGGAGTGATTACAGATTCTGGGGGAAAAGGAAATATGTTCATTTAAAAACTAAACAGAAGTTTTCTCAGAAACTAATTTGTGATGCGTGCTTTCAACTTCCAGATTTGTACCTTCCTTTTGATAGAGCAGTTTAGAAAAACTCTTTTTGTAGAAATTGCAAGTGGTTATTTGTAGCGCTTTAAGGCATATGCTGGAAAAGGAAATATCTTCACATAAAAATTATACAGAAGCATTCTCAGAAACTTCTTTGTGATATGTGGCTTCAACACACTGAGTTGAACAAACCTTTTGATAGAGCAGTTTTGGAACACTGTTTTTGTAGATTATCCAAGTGGATACTTGGATCCCTTAGATGCCAATGATGGAAAAGGAAATATCGTCACATAAAAATTAGAGAGAAGCGTTTTCAGAAACATCCTTGAGATGTGTGCATTCAACTCACAGAGTTGAACTTTCCTTTTGATAGAGCAGTTTTGAAACACTATTTTTGGAGAATCTGCAAGTGCATATACGGAGCTCTTTGAGGTCAATGCTGAAAAAGGAAATATCTTCACAAAAACTAGACAGAAGCATTCTCAGGAACTTCTTTGTTATGTGTGCTTTCAACACACTGAGTTGAACCTTCCTTTTGATAGAGCAGTTTGAAACACTCTTTTTGTAGAATCTCCTTGTGAATATTGCGAGCAGTTTAAGGTCTAAGCTGGAAAAGGAAATATCTTCACGTAAAAAGTAGATAGTAGCATTCTCAGAAACTTCTTTGTGATATATACATTCAACTCACGGAGTTGAACCCTTTTATTGATAGAGCAGTTTTGAAACACTCATTTTGTGGAATCTGCAAGGGGATATTTGGAGCGCTTTGAGTTCTAAGTTGGAAAAGGGAATATCTTCACCTAAAAACTAGACAGAAGTATTCTCAAAAACCTCTTTTTGACGTGTGCATTCAACTCACAGAGTTGAACATTCTTTTTGATAGAGCAGTTTTGAAACAGTCTTTTTGTAAAATCTGCAAGTGGATATCTGGAGCGCTTTGAGGCCTATGCTGGAAAAATAAATATTTCCCATAAAAAGTAGAGAGAAACATTCTCAGAAACTTCTTTGTGACGTTTGCATTAAACTCACAGAGTTGAATCTTACTTTTGATAGAGCAGCTTTGAAATGCTCTTTTTGTAGTATCTGCAAGTGGATATTTGAAGCCCTTTAAGGTCTATGCTGGAAATGGAAATATCTTCACATAGAAACTAGACAGAAGCATTCTCATAAACTTCTTTGTGATGTGTGCATTCAATTCACAGAGTTGAAATATCCTTTTGATAGAGCAGGTTTGAAGCACTCTTTTTGCAGAATCTGCAAGTGTTTATTTTGAGCGCTTTGAGGCCAATGCTGTAAAAGGAAAATCTTCAACTAAAAACTAGACAGAAGCATTATCAGAAACATCCATGAGATATGTGCACTCAATTAACAGAGTTGAACCTTCTTTTGATAGAAGAGTTTTGAAACACTCTTTTTGTAGAATCTGTAAGTGGATATTTGGATCGCTTTGCGGTCAATGCTGGAAAAGGAGTTATATTCACATAAAAACTAGACAGCAGCATTCTTACAAACTTCTTTGTTCTGTGCGCATTCAACACACAGAGTTGAACCTTCTTTTTGATAGAGCAGTTTTGAAACAATCTTTTTTCAGAATCTCCAAGTCAATATTTTGAGCCCTTAGAGACCTATTTTGGAAAAGGGAACAGCTTCATATAAAAATTAGACAGAAGCATTCTCAGAAACTTCTTTGTGATGTCTACATTCAAGTTATAGAGTTGAAACTTCATTTCATAGAGCAGTTTGAAACACTCTTTTTTAAGAATCTGCAAGTGGATATTTGGAGCAATTTGAGGCCAAACCTGGAAAAGGAAATATCTTTACATAAAAACTAGACAGAAGCATTCTCAGAAACTTCTTTGTGATGCCTGCATTCAACTCACATAGTTGAACCTTCCTTTTGATAGAGGAGTTTTGAAACACTCTTTTTGCAGAATTTGCAAGTATATATGTGGAGCGCTTTGAGGTCTATGCTGGAAAAGGAAATAACTTCCGATAAAAAGTAGAGAGAAGCATTGTCAATAACTTCTTTTTGATGTGTGCATTCAACTCACAGAGTTGAACCTTCCTTTTGATAGAGCAGTTTTGAAACCCTATTTTTGTAGAATCAGCAAATGAATATTTGAAGCCCTTTATGGCCTATGCTGTAAAAGGAAACATATTCACATAAAAAACTAGACAGAAGCATTCTCAGAAACTTCTTTGCAATGTTTTCATGCAACACAGAGAGTTGAACATATCTTTTCATAGAGCAGTAGTGAAACACTCTTTTTTAAGAACCTGCAAGTGGTTATTTGGACAGATTTGAGGCCTTCATTGGAAACAGGAATATCTTCACAGAAAAACTAGACAGAAGCATTCTCAAAAACTTCTTTCAGATGTGTGCATTCCCCTCACAGAGGACAACGTAACTTTTCATAGAGCAGTTTTGAAACACTCTTTCTGTGGAATCTGCACGTGGATATTTAGACCTCTTTCACGCCTTCGTTGGAAACGGGAATATCTTCACATAAAAACTAGACAGAAGCATTCTCAGAAACTTCTTTTTCATGTGTGACTTCAACTGACAGATTTGAAACTTCCTTTTGATAGAGCAGTTTTGGAACATTTTGTATAGAATCTGCCATTGGACAGCTTGAGAGCTTTGAGGCCTTCGGTGGAAAGGGAAATATCTTCACATAAATACTTGATTGAAGCATTCTTAGAAACTTTGGTGATGTATGCATTCAACTCACAGAGTTGTACCTTTCTTTTCATAGAGCAATTTTGAAACACTCTTTTTATAGAATCTGAATGAGGACAATTTGTAGGACTTTGAGGGCTGTGGTGGAAAAGGAAATATCTTCCAATAAAAACCAGACAGAAGCATTCTCAGAAACTTATTTGAGATGTTTGCATTCAACTCACAGAGTTGAACATTCCTTTTGATAGAGCAGTAGTGAAACACTCTTTTTGAAGAACCTGCAAGTGGATATTTGGACCGATTTGGGGCTTTCATTAAAAAGAGGAATATCTTCACATAAAAACTGGACAGAAGCATTATCAGTAATTTCTTTGTGATGTATGCTTTCAATTCACGGAGGAGAACATAAGTTTTCATGGAGCAGTTTTGAAACACTCTTTTTGTATAATCCACAGGTGGATATTTGGACCGTTTCAGGGCTTCATTAGAAACGGAATTATCTTCCCATAGAAACTACACAGAAGCATTCTCAGAAACTTCTTTGTGATGGGTGCATTCAACTCACAGATTTGAACATAACTTTTCACAGAGCAGTTTTGAAACAGTCTTTTTGCAGAATCTGTGAGGGGATATTTGGACTGATTTGAGGCCTTTGTTGGAAACTTGAATATCGTCACATAAAAACTAGACAAAAGCATTGTCAGAAACTTCTTTATGACGTGTGCATTCAACTCAAAGTGTTAAACCTTCATTTTGATAGAGCAGTTTTGAAACCTTTTTTTGTGGAATGTGAATGTGGACAATTGGAGCACTTTGAGGCCTTCAGTGGAAAAGGAAATATCTTCACATAAAAACTAGGCTGAGCATTCTCAGAAAGTTCTTTCTTTTGTGTGCATTCAACTTACAGAGTTGAACCTTCCTTTTGGTAGAGCCGTTTAGATACAGTTTTTTTGTGGTATTTGAAAGTGGACATTTGGAGCACTTTGAGTTCTCTGGTGGAAAAGGAAATATCTTCACATGAAAACTAGACAGAAGCATTCTCAGAAACTTCTTTGTGGAATGTGAATTCAACTCACCGAGTTGAATCTTCCTTTTGATAGAGTAGTTTTGAAACAGTTTTTTGTAGAATCTGCAAGCGGATATTTAGAGGGCTTTGAAGCCTTCGTTTGAAACAGAAATATCTTCAAATAAAACTAGACTGAAGCACTCTCAGAAACAACTTTGTGATACGGCCATTCAACTCACAGAGTTGAACCTTTCTTTTGATAGAGCGGTTTAGAAACTGCCTTTTTTTGTAGAATCTGAAAGCGGACATTTGTAGCACCTTGAGGGTTATTGTGGAAAAGGAAATATCTTAAACCAAAAACTACACAGAAAAATTCTCAGAAACAACTTTGGAATGTTTGCATTCAACTCACGGAGTTGAACATACATTTTCTTAGTGCAGTTGTTGAACACTCTTTTTGAAGGACCTGCAAGTGGATATTGGGAATGATTTGAGGCCTTCATTGAAAACGGGAACATCTTCACATAGAAATTAGACAGAAGGATTCTCAGAAACTACTTTGTGATGTGTGCATTCAACTCATGGAGTTGAACATAACTATTCATAGAGCAGTTTTGAAACACTCTTTTTGTATAATCTGCGAGAGCATATTTGGACAGTGTGAAGCCTTCATTGGAAACGGGAATATCTTCACATAAAATCTAGACAGAAGCATTCTCAGAAACTACTTTGTGATGTGTGCATTCGACTCACAGAGTTGAACATAACTTTTCATAAAGCAGTTTTGAAACACTTTTTTTGTAGAATCTGAAAGGTGATATTTGAACCTGTTGGAGGCTTTCGTTGCAAACGGGAATATCTTCAGATAAAAACAAGACCTGAGCACTGTCAGAAACTTCTTTGTGATGTGTGCATTCAGCTCACAGAGCTGAAACTTCCTTTTGATAGAGCAGTTTGAAACCTTTTTTTGTGGAATTTGCAAGTGGACATTCAGAGTTCTTTGAGGTCTTTGGTGGAAAAGGCAACATCTTCTCATAAAAGTAGACAGAAGCAATCTCAGAAACTTCTCTGTGATCTGTGCATTCAACTCACAGAGTTGAACCATCCTTTTCATAGAACAGTTTTGAAACACATTTTTTGTAGAATCTGGAAGTAGACAATTGGAGTGCTTAGAGGACTTCGTTGGAAAAGGAAATCTCTTCACATAAAAACTAGACAGAAGCATTATCAGAAACTTCTTTGTGTTGCGTGCATTCAACTCCCAGAGTTGAATCTTCCTTTTGATAGAACAGTTTTGAAACGCTCTTTTTGTAGTATTTGCAATTGGATACTTGGAGAGCTTTGAAGCCTTCATTGGAAACGGGAATGTGTTCAAATAAAATCAGAAGCATTCTCAGAAACTACTTTGTGATGTGTGCATTCAAATCACAGAGATGAACATTTCCTTTGATAGAGCAGCTTTGAAACACTCTTTTTGTACAATCTGCAAATGGACATTTCTATCGCTTTGAGGGCTATGGTGGAAATTGAAATATCTTCAAATAAAAGCTAGACGGGAGCATTCACAGAAACTTCTTTGTGATATTTGCATTCACCTCACAGAGTTGAACATGCCTTTTCATAGAGCAGTTGTGAAACACTCTTTTTGAAATCCTGCAAGTGGATAATTTTACCAATTTGAGGCCTTTGTTGTAATCGGGAAAATCTTCACATAAAAACTAGACAGAAACATTCTCAGAAACTTCTTTGTGAAGTGTGCATTCAACTCACAGAGTAGAACATAAGTTTTCATAGGACAGTTTTGAAACACTCTTTCTGTAGAATCTGCAATGGATATTTGGACGGTTTGATTCATTCATTGGAAATGGGAATATCTTCCCATTAAAATTAGACAGAAGAATTCCCAGAAACTTCTTCATGATGTGTGCATTCAACTCACAGAATTGAACATAACTTTTCATAGAGCAGTTTTGAAACACTCTTTTTGTAGAATCTGCAAGGGGATATTTGGACCAATTTGAGGCCTTCGTTGGAAACAAGAATATCTCCACATAAAAACTAGACAGAAGCATTGTCAGCAACTACTTTTTGATGTGTGCATTCAGCTTAAACAGTTGAACCTTCCTTTTGCTAGAGTAGCTTTGAAACCTTTTTTTTTTTTTTGGAATGTGCATGTGGATATTTGGAGCGATTTCACGCCTTTGGTGGAAAGGGAAATATCTTCACATAAAAACTAGAGAGAAGCATTCTCAGAAACTTCTTTGTGACGTGTGCATTCAACTCACAGAGTTCAACATAACTTTTCATAGAACAGTTTTGAAACCCTCTTTTTTTAGAATCTGCAAGTGGATAATTGGAACGCTTTTAGGCCTTCATTGGAAACAGGAATATCTGCACATACAAAATAGACAGAAGCATTCTCAGAAACTACTTTGTGATCTGTGCATTCATCTCACAGAGTTCAACATTCCTTTTGATAGAGCAGTTTTGAAACACTCTTTTTGTAGAATCTGCAAGGGTATATTTCACCGATTTGAGGCTTTCATTCGAAACGGGAATTTCTTCACATAAAAACTAGACAGAAGCATTCTCAGAAAATTCTTGAAGATGTGTGCATTCAACTCACAGAGTTAAACCTTCCCTTTGATAGAGCAGTTTTGAAACACTCTTTTTCTAGAATCTGTAAGGGGACATTTGGACTGTTTTGAGGCCTATGGTAGAAAAGGAACTGTCTTCACTGAAAAACTAGACAAAGACATTCTTAGAAACATCTTTGTGATGTGTGCATTCAAATCACAGAGTTGAAACTTTGTTTTGATAGACCAGTTTGAATCACTCTTTTTGTATTATCTGAAATTGGATATTTGGAGCACTTGGAGGCCTATGGTAGAAAAGGAAATATCTTCACTTAAAAACTAGACAGAAACAATCTCAGAAACTCCTTTGTGATGTAAGCATTCAACTAACAGTGTTGAACTTTCCTTTTGATACAGCAGTTTTGAAACACTCTTTTTGTAGAATCTGCAAGTGGATATTTGGAGCGCTTTGAAGCCTTCATTGGGAACGGGAATATCTTCAAATGAAAACTAGACAGAAGCATTCTCAGAAACTACTTTGTGATGTGTGCATTCAACTCACCGAGTTGAGCCTTCCTTTTGATAGAATAGTTTTGAAACACTCTTTTTGAAGTATCTACAGGTGGATATTTGGAGCACCTTGTGGCCTATGGTACCAAAGGAAATGACTTCACATAATAACTAGAAAGATGCAATCTCATAAACTTCTTTGTGATGTTTGAATTCAACTCACAGAGTTGAACATAATTTTTCACAAAGCTGTTTTGAAACACTCTTTTTCTAGCCTCTGCAAGTGGAATTTTGGAAGGATTTGAGGCCTTCATTTGAAACGGGAAATTCTTCACATAAAAAGTAGACAGAAGCATTCTCAGAAACTTCTTTGTGATGTGTGCATTCAGCTCAAGGAGTTGAACTATCTTTTTAAGAGCATTTTTGAAACATTCTTTTTTAGAATCTGCAAATGGACACTTTTAGCGATTTTGGGCTATGGTGGAAAAGGAAATATCACAAATAAAAACTACACAGAAGCATACTCAGAAACTTCTTTGTGATGTGTGCGTTCAACTCATAGAATTGTACATATCTTTTCATAGAGCAGATATGAAACTCTTTTTGTGGAATCTGCAAGTGAATACTTGGAACACTTTGTGGCCTTCTTTGGCAACGGGAGTACCTGCACATAAAAACAAGAAAGAAGAATTCTCAGAAATTTTTTGTGATGTGTGCATTCAACTGACAGAGTTGATCCTTCCTTTTGATAGAGGAGTTTTCAGACACTGTTTTTGTAGATTCTGCAAGGGGATAGACCGATTTGATGCCTTAATTGGAATCCGGAATAGCTTCACATAAAAACTAGACAGAAGCATTCTGAGAAACGATTTTGTGATGTGTGCATTCAACTCAGAAAGGTGAACCTTCCTTTTTATAGAGCAGTTTTGAAACACTCTTTTTGTAGAATCTGCAAGTGGAAATTTTGTCCGCTTTGAGGCCTTTGTTGGAAACGGGAATATCTTTACATAAAAATTAGACAGAAGCATTCTCAGAGACTTCTTTGTGATGTGTGCTTTCAACCCACAGAGTTGAACCTTCCTCTTGATAGAACACTTTTGAAACACTCTTTTCCTATGATCTGCAATGGGATATTTGGACCGTTTTGAGGCCTTCATCAGAAACAGGAATATCTTCACATAAAAGTACACAGAAGCATTCTCAGAAACTATTTTGTTATGTGAGCATTCAGCTCACCGAGTTGAATCTTCCTTTTCATAGAACAGTTTTGAAAAAGTGTTTTTGCAGAATCTGCAAGAGGACATTTGGAGCACTTTGAGGCCTTCAGTTTAAAAGGAAATATCTTCATATAAAAACTAGACAGAAGTATCCTGAGAAACTTCTTTGAGATATGTGCATTCAACTCACAGAGTTGAACATAACGATCCATTGAGCAGTTTTGAAACACTCTTTTTGTACAATCTGCAAGTGGATATGTGGAGCGCTTTGAAGCTTTCATTGGAAACGGGTATATCTTGAAATAAAATCTAGATAGAAGAATTTTCAGAAACTAATTTTTGGTGTGTGCATTCAACTCATGGAGTTGAGCCTTCCTTTTGATAGAGCAGTTTTGAAACACTCTTTTTGTAGAATCTGCAAGTGGATATTTGCAGTGCTTTGAGGCGTATGGTAGAAAAGGAAATATCTTCACATAAAAACTAGACAAAGCATTCTCAGAAACTTCTTTGTGATGTTTGCATTGAACTCACAGAGGTGAACAAATCTTTTTGTAGAGCAGTTGTTAAACATGCTTTCTAAGAACCTGCAAGTGGATATTTTGACCGAATTGAGGCCTTCTTTGGAAACGGGTATATCTTCACATAAAAACTAGACAGAAGCATTCTCAGAAACATCTTTGAGATGTGTGCATTCCACTCACAGAATTGAACATAATGTTTCATAGAGCAGTTTTGGAACACTCTTTTTCTAGAATCTGCAAGTGGATATTTGGAGTGCTTTGAGGCCTATGGAAGAAAAGGAAATATCTTCTCATAAAAACTAGACGGAAGCATTCTCAGAAACTTCTTTTTGATGTGTGCATTCAACTCACAGAGTTGAACCTTCCTTTTGATAGAACAGTTTTGAAACACTCTTTTTGTGTAATCTGCAAGTGGATATTTGGAGTGCTTTGAAGCATTCTTTGGAATCGTGAGTATTTTCAAATAAAAACTAGACAGATTCATTTTCAGAAACTACTTTGTGATGTGTGCATTCAACTCACAGTGTACAGCCTTCTTTTTGATAGAACAGTTTTAAGCAATCTTTTTGTGGAATTTACAAGTGGATATTCGGAGCATTTCGAGGATTATGGTAGAAAAGGAAATGTCTTCAAATAAAAACAAGACAGAAGCGTTCTCAGAAACTTCTTTGTGATGTGTGCATTCAACTCACAGTGTTGAACCTTCATTTAGATACAGCAGTTTTGAAAAACTCTTTTCGTAGATTCTGCAAGGGGATATTTAGACCTATTTGAGGCCATCCTTGGAAACGAGTAGATCTTCACATAAAAACTAGACAGAAACATTCTCAGAAACTGCTTTGTGATGTGTGCATTCAACTCGTAGATTTGAACATAACTTTTCATAGAGCAGTTTTGAAACACTCTTTTTGTAGAATCTGTAAGTGGACAATTGGAGCACTTTTAGGAATTCAGTGGAATATGAAATATCCACATAAAAAGTAGACAGAAGCATTATCAGAAACTTCTTTGTGATGTATGCATTTAACTCACAGAGTTCAACATAATTTTTAATAGAGCAGCTTTTAAACACTCTTTTTGTAGAATCTGCAAGTGGACATTTGGAGCACTTTGAGGCGTTCAGTGGAACAGGAAATATCTTCACATAAACACTAGACAGAAGCATTCTCAGAAACTTCTTTGTGATGTGTGCATTCAATTTACTGAGCTGAAACTTCCTTTTGATAGAGCAGGCTTGAAAATCTCTTTTTGTAGAATCTGCAAGTGGATATTTGGAGCACTTTGAATCCTTCCTTGGAAACGGGAATATCTTCAAATATAAACTAGACAGAAGCATTCTCAAAAACTGCATTGTGATGTGTGCATTCTTCTCACAGAGTTAAACTTTCCTTTTGATAGAGCAGTTATGAAACACTCTTTTTGTATAAACTGCAGGATGATGTTTGCACCATTTTGAGGCCTTCATTCGAAACGCATATACATTCACATAAAAACTAGACAGAAGCATTCTCAGAAACTTCCTTGTGATGTGTGCATTCAACTCACAGATTTTAACATTCCTTTTGATAGAGCAGTTTCAAAACACTTCGTTTGTAGAATCTTCATGTGGACATTTGGAGCGCTTTGAGGCCTTCTGTGGAAAAGGAAATATCTTCACATAAAAACTAGACAGAAGCATTCTCAGAAACTTATTTGTGATGTGTGCATTCTGCTCACTGAGTTGAACATACCTTTTCATGGAGCAGTTTTGAAACACTCTTTTTGTAGAGTCCGCAAAGGGATATGTGGACCGATTTGAGGCCTTTTTTGGTAAAGAGAATTTCTTCATATAAAAAATTGAGGGAAGCATTCTCAGAAACTGCTGTGTGAAATGTGTATTCTACTCACAGAGTTTTACCTTCCTTTTGATAGAGCAGCTTTGAAACCCCCTTTTTGTAGAATCTGCAAGTGGATATTTTGAACGCTATGGTTCCTTCATTGGAATCCGGAATATCTTCAAATAAAAAATAGACAGAAGCATTCTCATAAACTACTTTGTGATGTCTGCATTCAATTCACAGAGTTGAACCTTTCTTTTGATAGAGCAGTTTCGAAAAACTCTTTTTACAGAATCTGCATGTGAACAATTGTAGCGCTTTGAGGGCTATGGTGTGATACGAAATATCTTCAAATTAAAACTAGACAGAAATATTCTAAGAAACTTCTTTGTGATTTTTGCATTGAATTCACAGAGTTGAACATTCCTCTTCATAGAGCAGTTGTGAAACACTGTTTTTGAAGATCCTGCAACTGTATACTTGGACCAATCTGAGGCCCTCATTGGAAACGCGAATATCTTCACATAAAAACTGACAGAAGCATTGTCAGAAATGTCTTTGTGATGTGTGCATTCAACTCACAGAGTTGAACCTGCCTTTTGATAGAGCAGTTTTGAGACACTGTTTTTGTAGAATCTGCAAAGCGATATTTGGACCGATTGCGTTCCTTCATTGGAAAGGGGAATATCTTCACAAAAATCTAAGCAGATATATTCTCACAACGTCCTTTGTGATGTGTGCATTCAACTCACAGAGTTGGGAATATCTTTTCGTGGAGCAGTTGTGAAACACGCTTTTTGAAGAACCTGAAATTGGATATTTGGGCCAATTTGAGGCCCTCATTGGAAACGGGATTATCTTCAAACAAATACTAGACAGAAGCATTCTCAGAAATGTCTTTGTGATGTGTGCATTCAACTCACAGAGTTGAACCTTCCTTTTCATAAAGAAGTTTTGAGACACTGTTTTTGTAGAATCTGCAAAGTGATATTTGGAACGGTTGCATTCCTTCGTTGGAAAGGGGAATATCTTCATAAAAATCTAAGCAGAAACATTCTCACAAATTCCTTTGTGATGTGTGCATTCAACTCACAGAATTGAGAATACCTTTTCGTAGAGCAGTTGTGAAACACGCTTTTTGAAGAACCTGCAAGTGGATATTTGGGCCAATTTGAGGACTTCATTGGAAACGGGTATATCTTCACATAAAAACTAGACAGAAGCATTCTGAGAAACTTCTTTGTGATATGTGCATTAAACTCACAGAGTTGAAACTTCCGTTTGATAGAGCAGTTTTTAAACACTCTTTTTGTAGAATCGGCAAGGGGATATTTGAACCGATTTGAGCCCTTCATTGAAAACGGGAATATCTGCACATAAAAACTGAACAGAAATATTCTCAGAAACTTCTTTCTGATGACGTCATTCAACTCACCAATTTGAAACTTCCTTTTGATAGAGCAGTTTTGAAACAATTTTTTGTAGAACCTACCAGTGGACATTCGGAGTGCTTTGAGGACTTTAGTGGAAAAAGACATATCTTCATATAAAAATTAGACAGAAGCATTCTTTGAAACTACCTTTTGATGTGTGCATTCAACTCACAGAGTTGAACATTCCTTTTGTTACAGCAGTTTTGAAACACTCTTTTTCTACAATCTGCAAGTGGATATTTGGAGCGGTTTGAAGCCTTCTTTGGTATCACGAATATCTTCAAATAAAAACTAGACAGAAGCATTCTCAGAAAGCCCTTTGTGGTTTGTACATTCAACTTACAGAGTTGAGCTTTCCTTTTGATAGAGCAGTTTTGAAACAATGTTTTTGTAGAACCTACAAGTGGATATTTGGAGCGCTTTGAGGCCTGTGTTAGTAAAGGAAATAACTTCACATAAAAACTAGACAGAAACATTCTCAGAAACTTCGTTGAGATGTGTGCATTCAACTGACAGGGTTAAACATAACTTTTCATAGAACATTTGTGAAACTCTGTTTTTGAAGGACCTGCGAGTGGATATTTGGACCGATTTGAGGCTTTCATTGGAAACGGAAATATCTTCACCAAAAAATTCCCCAAAAGCATTCTCAGAAACTTATTTGTGATGTGTGCATTCAACTCACAGAGTTGAACATAGGTTTTCATAAAGCAGTTTTGAAACACTCTTTTTGTAGAATCTGCAAGTGGATATTTGCACTCCTTTGAGGCCTTCATTGGAGATGGGAATACCTGCACATAAAAACTAGAGAGACACATTCTCAGAAACTTCTTTGTGGTGTGTGCATTCAATTCACAGAGTTCAACCTTACTTTTGATAGAGCAGATTGAAACACTCTTTTTGTAGAATCTGCAAGGGGATATTTGGACCGTTTTGAGGCCTTTGTTTGAAAGGGGAATATCTTCACATAAGAACTAGACAGAAGCATTCTCAGAAACCTCTTTGTGATGTGTGCATTCAACCCACAGAATTGAACCTTCCATTTTGTAGAGCAGTTTTGAAACACTTTTTGTGTGGAATCTGCTAGTGGATGTTTGCAGCACTTAGAGACATTCGGTGGAAAAGGAAATATCTCCACATAAAAACTAGACAATAGCGTTCTCAGAAACTTCTTTGTGATGTGTGCATTGAACTCACAGAGTTGAATCTTCCTTTTGATAGAGCAGTTTTGAAACTTTCTTTTTGTACAATCTGCAATTGGACATTTGCAGCACTTTGAAACCTTCATTGGAAACGGGAATATCTTCACTAAAAACAAGACAGAACCATTCTCAAAAACTGCTTTTTGATGTGTTCATTCAACTTACATAGCTGAACATTACCTTTCATAGATCAGTTTTGATACACTCTTTTTGTCAAATCTGCAAATGGACATTTGTAGCTCTTCGTGGGCTATGGTGGAAAATGAGATATCTTCAAAGAAAATTAAACAGAAGTGTTCTCAGAAACTTCTTTGTGATATGTGCATTCAGCTCACAGAGTTGAACATAACTTTTCATAGAGCAGCTTTGAAACCATTTTTTGTAGAATCTGCAAGTGTACATTTGATCACTTTGAGGCCTTCAGTGGAAAAGGAAATATCTTCACATAAAAACTAGACTGAAGCAGTCACAGAAACTTCTTTGTGTTGTGGGCATTCAACTGACAGAGTTGAACCTTCCTTTAGATAGAGCTGTTTTGAAACACTGTTATTGTAGAATCTGCAAGTGGATATTTGGAGGGCTTTGAGTCCTATGCTGGAAAAGGAAATATCCTCACATAAAAACTAGACAGAAGCATTCTCAGAAACTGCTTTGTGATGTGTGCATTCAACTCACAGAGTTGAACCTTCCTTTTGATAGAGCAGTTTTGAAACACTCTTTTTGTAGAATCTGAAAGTGGATATTTGGAGAGCTTTGTGGCCTATGCTAGAAAAGGAAATATCTTCACATAAAAACTAGACAGAAGTGTTCTCAGAAACTTATTTGTGATGTGTGCATTCAACTTACAGAGTTGAACTTTCCTTTAGATAGGGTAGTTTTGAAACACTGTTTTTGTAAAATCTGCAAGTGGATATTTGGCAGGCTTTGAGGCCTTTCCTGGAAAAAGAAATATCTTCACATAAAAACTGGACAGAAGGGTTCTCAGAAACTTCTTTCTGATGTGTGCATTCAACTCACAGAGTTGAATCTTACTTTTGTTAGAGTAGTATCAAAACACACTTTTGGTAGAATCTGCAAGTGGATTCTTAGAGCACTTTGAGTCCTATGATAGAAAAGGAAATATCCTCACATAAAAACTAGACAGAAGCATTCTCTGAAACTTCTTTGTGATGTGTGCATTAAACTCACTGAATTGAACTTATCGTTTCATAGAGCAGTTTTGAATCACTCTTTTTGTAGAATCTTCAAGTGGACATTTTGAGTGCATTGACGCCTTAGGTGGAAAAGGAAATATTTTTACATAAAAACTGCAGAGTAGCATTCTCAGAAATTTATTTATGATGCATGCATTCAACTAATGGGGTTGAACATTCGCTTTCATATGGCAGTTTTGAAACTCTCTTTTTGTAGAATTTGCAAGTGGATATTTTGAGTGCTTTTAGGCCTAAGGTAGAAAAGGAAACATCTTCATATAAAAACTACACAGAAGCTTTCTCAGAAACTTCGTTGTGATGTGTGCATTCAACTGACATGGTACAACCTTCTTTTTTATAGAGCAGTTTTGAAACACTCTTTTTGTAGAATCTGCAAGTGGTTATTTGGAGTGGTTTGAAGCCTTCGTTGGAAACGGTAATATCTTCAAATAAAAACTAGACAGAAGCATTCTCAGAAACTACCTTGTAATGTGTGCTTTCAACTCACCAAATTGAGCATTTCTTTTGATAGAGCAGTTTTGAATCTCACTTTTTGTAGAATCTGCCAGTGGATATTTGGAGTGCTTTGAGGCCTACATTAGAAAAGGAAATATCTTCGCATAAAATCTAGAGAGATGCATTCTCAGGAACTTGTTTGAGATGTGTGCATTCAACTCACAGGGTTGAACCTTCCTTTTTATAGAGCAGTTTTGAAACACACTTTTTGTAGAATCTGCAATTGGCTATTTGGAGAGATTTGAAGCCTTCATTGGAAACGGGAATTTCTTCAAATAAAGAAGAGACAGAAGCATTCCCAGAAACTGTTTTGTGATGTGTACATTCAACTCACAGAGTTGAACCTTTCTTTTGATAGATCAGTTTTGAAACACTCTTTTTGCAGCATCTTCAAATGGTTGCTTGTAGAGCTTTGAGAGCTGTGGTGGAAAAGGAAATATCTTCAAATAAAAACTACACAGAAGTATTCTCAGAATCTTCTTTGTTATGTGCACATTCAACTCACAGAGTTGAACACATCTTTTCATAGAGCAGTTGTGAAACACTCTTTTTGAAGGACCTGCAGGTGGATATTAGGACCAATTTGAGGCCTTCATTGGAAATGGGAATGTCTTCACATAAAGACTAGACAGAACCATTCTCAGAAACTTCTTTGTGATGTGTGAATTCAATTCACATTGTTGTACATAACTTTTCATAGAGCAGTTTTGATACACTCTTTTTGTAGAATCTGCAAGTGGATATTTAGAAGACTTTGAGGCCTTCGTTGGAAATGGGAATATCTGCAGATAAAAACTTGACAGAAGCATTCTCAGAAACTTCTTTGTGATGTGTGCATTCAACTCACAGAGTTGAAGCTTCCTTTTGATAGAGCAGTTTTGAAACACTCTTTTTGTCGAATATGCACGGGGATATTTTGACCGTTTTGAGACTTTCAATTTAAACGGGAATACCTTCACATAAAAACTAGAGAGAAGCATTCTTAGAAACATCTTTGTGATGTGTGTATTCAATTCACAGAGTTGAACCTTTGTTTTGATAGAGCAATTTTGTAACACATTTTTGGTAGAATCTGCAAGAGGACATTTCGAGCCCTTTGAGACCTTTTGTACAAAAGGAAATATCTTCACATAAATACTAGACAGAAGCATTGTCAGAAACTTTTTTGTGATGTGTGCATTCAAACTCACAGTGAAGAGCCCTCCTTTTGATAGAGCAGCTTTGAAAGACTCTTATTGTAGAATCTCCAAGTGGATATTTGGAGCACTTTGAATCCTTCGTTGGAAACGGGAATATCTTCAAATAAAAACTAGACAGAAGCATTCTCCAAAACTACTTTGAGATGTATGCATTCAATTCATGGATTTGAGCCTTTCTTTTGATAGAGCAGTTTTGAAAACTCTTTTTGTAGAATCTGCAAATGGATATTTGGACTGCTTTGGGGTCTATGGTAGAAAAGGGAATACCTTCACATACAAACTAGACAGAAGCAGTCTCAGAAACATTTTTGTGATGTCTGCCTTCAACTTATAGAGTTGAACATTTGTTTTGATACAGCACGTTTGAAACACTTTTTTTGCAGAATCTGCAATTGGACATTTGGATTGCTTTGTGACCATTGGTGGAAAAGGAAACATCTTCACATAAAAAGTAGATAGAAGCATTCTCAGAAACTTCTTTGTTATGTGTACATTCAACTCACAGAGTTGAACCTTCCTTTTGATAGAGCAGTTTTTAAACACTTTTTTTTTAGAATCTGCCAGTGGACATTTGGAGTGCTTTGAGGCCCTTGGTGGTAAGGGAAATCTCTTCACATAAAAACTACTGAGAAGCATTCTCAGAAACTTCTTTTTGATGTATGCATTCAACTCACAGAGTTGAACCTTCCTTTTGTTAGAGCAGTTTTGAAACACACTTTTTGTACAATCTGCAAGTGGCTATTTTGAGCGCTTTGAAGCCTTCCTAGGAAACGGGAATTTCTTCAAATAAAACTCGACAGAAGCACTCTCAGAAAGTGTTTTGTGCTGTGTGCATTCAACTCACAGTGTTGAATATGTCTTTTGACAGGGAAGTTTTGAAACACTGTTTTTGTAGAATCTGCATATAGACATTTGTAACGCTTTCAGAGCTATGGTGGAAAAGTAAATATCTTCAAATAAAAACTAGAGAGAAGCATTATCTGAAACTTCTTTGTGATGTGTGTATTAAACTCACAGAGTTTAAACTTTCTTTTGATGGAGCAGGTTTGAAACACTCATTCTGTAGTATCTGCCAGTGTATATTTGGAGTGCTTTGAAGACTTCATTGGAAACGGGAATATCTTCAAATAAAAACTAGACAGAAGCACTCTCAGCAACAAGTTTGTGACGTGTGTATTCAACTCACAGAGTTGAACATAACTTTTTATAGAGGAGATTTGAAAATCTCTATTTGCACTATCTGAAAGGGGATATTTGGACCGTATTGAGGCCCTCTTTGGAAACAGGAATATCTTCCCATAAAAACTAGACAGAAGCATTCTCAGAAACTACTTCGTGATGTGTACATTCAACTCACACAGTTGAAGCTTCCTTTTGATACAGCAGTTTTGAAACCGTCTTTTTGAAGAATCGGCAAGTGGATATTTGGAGCACTTTGAATCCTTCATTGGAAACGGGAATATCTTCAAATAAAAATTAGACAGAAGCATTCTCAGAAACTTCTTCTGATGGGTGCATTCAACTCACAGAATTGAACTTTCCTTTCGATAGAGCAGTTTAGAAACACTCTTTTTGTAGAATGCCAAGGTAGATATTTGAACCGATTTGAGGCCTTGGTTGGAAATGGGATTAAATTCACATAAAAACTAGACAGAAGAATTCACAGAAACTTCTTTGTGATGAGTGGATTCAACTCACAGAGACGAAACTTCCTTTTGGTAGAGCAGTATTGATACACTCTTTTGTAGAATCTACAAGTGGACATTTGGAGAACTTTGAGGCCTTCGGCAAAAAAGGGAATATCTTCACATAAAAACAAGACAGAAACATTCTCAGAAACTTCTTTGTAATTTGTGCATTCAACTCACAGATTTAAACCTTTCTTTTGATAGAACAGATTTGAAACACTCTTTTTGTAGTATCTGCAAGTGAATAATTGGAGTGCTTTGAAGCATTTGTGGGAAACGGGAATACCTTCAACTAAAAAGTAGACAGTAGTATTCCCAGAATCTACTTTGTGATGTGTGCATCCAACTCATAGAGTTGAATATACCTTTTCAGAGAGAAGTTGTGAACAATTCAATTTGAAGAACATGCAAGTGGATATTCATGGAAGAAAATGTGGAATGCATTGGAATGCAGAATGGAATGTGTAATGCAATGGAATGGACCATGGAATGGAACGTGGAAAGGAAGGTGGAATGGAACGTGGAATGGAATGGATTGGAATGTGGATTGGAATGGAAAGGAACATGGAATGGAATGGAATGGAATATTGAATAGAATGGAATGAAAAGTAAAATGTAATGGAATGGAACTTGGAATGGAATGGAATGAAATTTAATGTGGACTGGAAGGGAATGGAATGGAATGGAAAGTGGAATGGAATGGAATTGAATGTGGAATGAAATGTGGAAAGACATGGAATGGAATATGAAATGGAGCAGAATGGAATGTGGAATGCAATGCAAAGGAATGTGGAATGAATCAGAAGGGAATGTGGGAATGGAAGGTGGAATGGAATGGAACCTAATGGAATCTGGAATGGAATGCAATGGAATGTGCAACGGAATAGAATGGAATGGAACGTGGAATATAATGGAATGGAACGCAGAATGTAATGAAATGGAACTTGGAATGTAATGGAATGCAATGTGGAATGGAATGTAATGGAATGTGGAATGGAATGGAATGGAAAGCGGAATGGAATGCGGAATGGAACGCAAAGGAATGTGGAATGGAATGTCGAATGAAATGGAATGTGAAATAGAATGGAAAGGAATGGAAGGAGGAATATAATGGAATGGAACGTGGAATGGAAAGGAATGGAAAGTGGAATGTAATGGAATGGAATTTGGACAGGAATGCAATGGAATGTGGAATGGAATGGAATGGAAAGTGGAATGGAATGGAATGGAATGTGGAGTGGAATGGAATGTAATGAGGAGTGGAATGGAATGGAATGTGGAATGGAATGGAATGGAATTTGGAATGGAAAGGAACGCGTAACGGAATGGAATAGTATGTGTCATGAAATGGAGTGGAAGGAAATGTGGAATGGAACAGAATGGAATGGTGTGTGGACAGGAACTGAATGGAATAGAATGGAATTTAGAATGGAATGGAGAGGAAAGGGTAATGGAATGTGGAATGAAATGGAATGGAATATGGAATGGAATGGAATGGAAAGTGGAATGGAATGTAATGGATGGTGGAATGGAATAGAATGGAATGGAACGTGGAATGGAACGTGGACTGGAACGTGGCATGCAATGTGGATTGGCAGGTGTAAGGGAATGCAATGTAAAGTGGAAGAGAATGGAATGGAACGTGGAATGGAATGGAATGGAACGTGAAATGGAATGGATTGTAATGTAGAATGCAATGGAATGGAAAGGAATGAAATGTGGATTGGAATGGAATAGAATGTGGAATGGAATGTGAATTAGCATGGAATGGAATGTGGAATGGAATGTGGAAAGCAATGTGCAAAGGAATGGAAAAGAATGTGGAATGGAATGTAATGTGGAATGGAATGAGGAATGGAATGTGGAATGGAATGCAATGGAATGAGGAATGAAAGGAATGGAGTGTGGAATAGAACGTGGAAAGGAAAGGAATGTAAAATTGAATGGATTGTGTAATGGAATGGAAAGTAATGTGGAATGGAAGGTGGAAAGGAATGTGGAATGGAATGGAATGGAATGTGGAGTGGAATGGAATGGAAATGGAATGGAATTGAATGGATTGTGGAATGGAATTGAATCAAATGTGGAATGGAATGAGGAATGGAATAATATGGAATGTAGAAAAGAATGTGGAAAGGAAAGGAATCGAATGGAATGGAGTGGAATGTGAATGGAGTGGAATGGAATGGAATGGGGAATGGAGTGGAATGGAATGTGGAATGCAATGGAATGGAATGTGGAATGGAATGTAATGGAATGTGGAATGGAATGGAATGAAAGGTGGAATTGAATGGGATTGAATGAAAGTTGGAATGCAATGGAATGGAATGTGGAATGGAATGTGGAATGGAGTGGAATGGAATCTGGAATGGAATGGAATAGAATGCAATGGAATGCAATGAGAAATGGAATGGAATGGAATGGAATGTGGAAAGGAAAGTATTGGAAATTCGAATGGAATTTTGATTGGAATGGAATGGAATCTGGAATGGAATGGAATGGAATGGAATGGAATGTGTAATAGAACGTGGAATGGCATGTGAAATTGAACGTGGTATGGAACGTGGAATGGAAAGTGAAATGAAATGTGGAATGGAATGTGGAATGGAATTGAATGGAATGTGGAATGGAATGGAATGGAATTTGGAAAGGAATGGAATGTGTAATGGAATTGAATAGTATGTGTAATCAAATGGATTGGAAGGAAATGTGGAATGGAATGGAATGGAATGGTGTGTGGACTGAAATGGAATGGAAAGGAATGTGGAATGGAATTTAGAATGGAAAGGAAAGGAAAGGGGAATGTAATGTGGAATGAAATGGAATGGAACGTGGAATGGAATGTGAAATGGAATGCAGTGGAAAGTGGAATGGAATGCGGAATGGAATGAAATGGAATGTGGAATGGAATGTCTAATGGATTGGAATGGAAAGTGGAATGGAATGGAATGGAACGTGGAATGGAATGGAATGGAAGGTGGAATGGAATGCAATGCAACGTCGAATGAATCAGAAGGGAATGTGGGAATGGAACGTGGAGTGGAATGGATTGGAATGGAATGGAATTGAAAGTGGAATGGAATGGAATCTGGAATGGAATAGAATGTGCAATGGATTGGAATGGAATGGGGAATGCAATGTGGAACGGAATGGAACGGAAAGTGGAATGAAAAGGAATGTGGAGTGGAATGGAATGCAGAATGGAATGTGGAATGGAATGTGGAATGCAATGCAATGGAATTGAATGGAATGTGGAATGGAAAGGAATGGAACTTGGAAAACAATACAATTGAATGGAGTGTGAAATGGAATGGAAAGGAATGAGGAATGGAAGGGAATGGTATTTGGAATGGAATAGAATGTGGAAAGGAATGGAATGGAATATGGAATGCAATGTGGAATGGTGTGGAATGGAAAGTCGAATGGAAGGGAAACGAATGTGCAATGCGAAGTGGAAAGTCCTGGAACGGAATTTGGAATGGAATGTGGAAGGTAAAATAATGGAATGTGGAATGCAATGGAATGGGATGGAATGTGGAATGGGATGGAAAGTGGAATGGAATGGAATGGAATGTAACAGCATGTGGAACGGAATGGAATGAAATGGAATGTGGAATGGAATGGAAAGGAATGGAAAGTGGAATTGAATGGAACGGAATGTGGAAAGCAATGGATTGGAATGTGGAACGCAATGTGGAATGGAATGGAATGGAATGTGGAATGGAATGTGGAATGGAATTGAATGTGAATTGAAAGGAATGGAATGTGGAATAGAATGGAATGGAATGGAATGTGAAATGGAAATAGAAGGGAATGTTTAAAGGAATGGAATGGAATGTGGAATGGAAGAGAACGGAGTGTGGAATGGAATGGAGTGGAATGTGGAATAGAATGTGGACTGTAAAGGAATGGAATGTGGAATGGATTGGAATGGAATGAGGAATGTAAAGTGAAATGGCTTCGTATGGAATGTGAAATGTAATAGAATGGAAAGTGGGATGGAATGTGGAATGGAATGGAACCAAATGGAGTCAAATGTGGAATGGAATGGAATGGAATGTGAAATGGAAATAGAATTGAATGTTTAATGGTATGGAATGGAATGTGAAATGGAATGGAATGGAATGGAAAGTGGATTGGAAGTTGGAATGGAATGGAAAGGAATGTGGAATGGTTTGGAATGCAATGTGGAATGGAATGTGAAATGGAATGGAATGGAATGGAAAGTGGATTGGAAGGTGGAATGGAATGGAATGGAATGTGGAATGTATTGGAATGGAATGTGGAATGTAATGTGGATTGGAAAGTAATGGAAACTGGAATGGAATGTTGAATGGGATGATATGGAATGTGTAATGGAATGTGGAATACAATGGAATGGAATGCGGAATGGAATGTGGAATGGAATGGAATGTGGAATGCAATGTGGAATGGAATGGAATTCAATGTGGAATGGTATGTGGAAAGGAAAGTCGAATGGAATGGAATCGAATGTGGAATGGAATGGAACAGAATGTTGAATGGAATGTGGAATGGAATGAAATGGAATGCAATGTGGAATGGAATGGAACGGAATGGAATGTGGAATGGAATGGAATGGGATATGAAATGAAATGTGGAATGGAATGGAATGGAATGTGTAATGGAATGGAATGGAATGTGGAATGGAATGGAATGGAATGTGGAATGGAATGTGGAATGGAATGGAATGGAATGTGGAATGCAATGTGGAATGGAATGGAATGGAATGTGGAATGCAATGTGGAATGGAATGGAATGGAATGTGGAATGGAATGGAATGCAATCTGGAATGCAATGTGGAATGGAATGGAAAAGAATGTGGAATCCAATGTGGAATCCAATGTGCAATGAAATGGAATGAGGAATGGAATGGAATGGAATGGAACGGAATGTGGAATGGAATGGAATTCAATGTGGAATGGAATGGAATGGAAAGTGGGATGGAATGTGGAATGGATTGGAAGGGATTAGAATGGAAAGTGGAATGTAATGGAATGTAATGGATTTTGAAATGAAAATTAAATGGAATGTTTAATGGAATGGAATGCAATGTGGAATGGAATGTATTGGAATGTGGAATGGAATGGAATGCAATGTGGAATGGAAGCTGGAAAGGAATGGAATGTGGAATGCAATGCGGAAAGGAAAGGAATGGAAGGGAATGTGGAAAGCAATTTAATGGAATGGAGTGGAAACTTCATTGGAGTTGAATGGAATGTGGAATTGAATGGAATGGAATGCAGAACGGAATGAAATGTGGAAAGCAATTTAATGGAATGGAGTGGAACACTCATTGGAGTGGAATGGAATGTGGAATGCATTCTGGTATGGGACGTGGAATGGAATGGAATCGAATCGAATGGAATGTGGAAGGCAATGGAATGGAATGGAATGGAATGTGGAATGGAATGGAATAGAATGAAATGTGAAATGGAATGGAATGGAATGGAGTGTTTAATGGAATGGAATGGAATGTGGAAAGGAATGGAATGAAATGTGGAAAGGAATGGAATGGAATGTGCAATGGAATGAAATGGAATGTGGAATGGAATGAAAAGGAACGTGGAATGGCATGGAATGGAATGTGGAATGCAACGTGGAATTCAATGGAATGGAAAGGAATTTGGAATGGAATGTAGAATGGAACATGGAAAGGAAAGGAATGGAATGGAATGTGGAAAGGAATGGAATGGAATGTGGAATTCAGTGGAATGTAATGGAATATGGAATGGAATGGAATGGAATGGAATGTGGAATGGAATGGAATGTGGAATGGAACGTGGAATGGAATGGAATGGAACTTGGAATGGAATGCAAAGAAATGTGAAATGGAAGGTGGAATAGAATGGAATGGAACATGGAAATGAATGGAATGGAACATGAAATGGAATGGAATGGAACTTGGAATGGAATGGAACGGAATGTGGAATGGAATGGAATGGAAAGTGCAATGTGATGGAATTTAAAGTGAAATGCAATGGAATGAAATGTGTAATGGAATGGAATGGCATGGAATGAGGAATGGAATGTGGAAAGGAATGGCATACAATGTGTAATAGAACGGAATGGAATGTGGAATGGAACGAGGATTTGAATGTGCAATGGAAATGAATGGAATGTGGAATCGATTGTGGAACGGAATTGAATGGAATTTGGAATAGAACGTGGAATGGAATGTGGGATGGAATGTGTAATGGAATGCAATGGAATGTGGAATGGAACTAGGAATGGAACGTGCAATGGAAATGAATGTAATGTGGAGTGGATTGTGGAATGGAATGGAGTGGAACGTGGAATAGAACGTGGAATTGAATGTGGAATGGAACGTGGAATGGAATGTGGATTGCAATGTGGAATGGAATGGAATGGAAAGCAATGTGGAATGGAATTTAATGGAATGGATTGGAATGGAAAGTGGAATGGAATGGAATGGAATGTGGAATGGAAGGTAGTGTGGAAAGGAACGTAATGGAATGTGGAATGGAATGTGGAATGTAAAGTGGAATGGATTGGAATGGAATGTGGAATGGAATGGAATGGAATGTGGAATGGAATGGAATGGAATGTGGAATGGAATGGAATGGAATGTGGAATGAAATGGAATGGAATGTGGAATTGAATGGAATGGAATTTGGAATGGAATGGAATGGAACGTGGAATGGAATGGAATGGAAGGTGGAATGGAATGCAATGCAACGTCGAATGAATCAGAAGGGAATGTGGGAATGGAACGTGGAGTGGAATGGATTGGAATGGAATGGAATGGAAAGTGCAATGGAATGGTATCTGGAATGGAATAGAATGTAGAATGGATTGGAATGGAATGGGGAATGCAATGTGGAACGGAATGGAACGGAAAGTGGAATGAAAAGGAATGTGGAGTGGAATGGAATGCAGAATGGAATGTGGAATGGAATGTGGAATGCAATGCAATGGAATTGAATGGAATGTGGAATGGAAAGGAATGGAACTTGGAAAACAATACAATTGAATGGAGTGTGAAATGGAATGGAAAGGAATGAGGAATGGAAGGGAATGGTATTTGGAATGGAATAGAATGTGGAAAGGAATGGAATGGAATATGGAATGCAATGTGGAATGGTGTGGAATGGAAAGTCGAATGGAAGGGAAACGAATGTGCAATGCGAAGTGGAAAGTCCTGGAACGGAATTTGGAACGGAATGTGGAAGGGAAAATAATGGAATGTGGAATGCAATGGAATGGGATGGAATGTGGAATGGGATGGAATGTGGAATGGGATGGAATATGGAATGGAATGGAATGGAATGTAACAGCATGTGGAAAGGAATTGAATGAAATGGAATGTGGAATGGAATGGAAAGGAATTGAAAGTGGAATTGAATGGAGTGGAATGTGGAAAGCAATGGATTGGAATGTGGAACGCAATGTGGAATGCAATGGAATGGAATGTGGAATGGAATGTGGAATGGAAATGAATGTGGAATTGAAAGGAATGGAATGTGGAATAGAATGGAATGGAATAGAATGTGAAATGGAAATAGAAGGGAATGTTTAAAGGAATGGAATGGAATGTGGAATGGAAGAGAACGGAGTGTGGAATGGAATGGAGTGGAATATGGAATAGAATGTGGAATGTAAAGGAATGGAATGTGGAATGGATTGGAACGGAATGAGGAATGTAAAGTGAAATGGCTTCGTATGGAATGTGAAATGTAATAGAATGGAAAGTGGGATGGAATGTGGAACGGAATGGAACCAAATGGAGTCAAATATGGAATGAAATGGAATGGAATGTTAAATGGAAGTAGAATTGAATGTTTAATGGTATGGAATGGAATGTGAAATGGAATGGAATGGAATGGAAAGTGGATTGGAAGTTGGAATGGAATGGAATGGAATGGAATGTGGAATGGTTTGGAATGGAATGTGGAATGGAATGTGAAATGGAATGGAATGGAATGGAAAGTGGATTGGAAGGTGGAATGGAATGGAATGGAATGGAATGTGGAATGGATTGGAAGGGAATGTGGAATGTAATGTGGATTGGAAAGTAAGGGAAACTGGAATGGAATGTTGAATGGGATGATATGGAATGTGTAATGGAATGTGGAATACAATGGAATGGAATGCGGAATGGAATGTGGAATGGAATGGAATGTGGAATGCAATGTGGAATGGAATGGAATTCAATGTGGAATGGTATGTGGAAAGGAACGTCGAATGGAATGGAATCGAATGTGGAATGGAATGGAATAGAATGTTGAATGGAATGTGGAATGGAACGAAATGGAATGCAATGTGGAATGGAATGGAACGGAATGGAATGTGGAATGGAATGGAATGGGATATGGAATGAAATGTGGAATGGAATGGAATGGAATGTGGAATGGAATGGAATGCAATCTGGAATGCAATGTGGAATGGAATGGAATGGAAGGTGGAACGGAATGGAATGGAAAGTGGAATGCAATGTGGAATGGAATGGAATGTGGAATGCAATGTGGAATGGAATGGAATGGAATGTGGAAAGGAATGGAATGCAATCTGGAATGCAATGTGGAATGCAATGGAAAAGAATGTGGAATCCAATGTGCAACGAAATGGAATGAGGAATGGAATGGAATGGAATGGAACGGAATGTGGAATGGAATGGAATGCAATGTGGAATGGAATGGAATGGAAAGTGGGATGGAATGTGGAATGGATTGGAAGGGATTAGAATGGAAAGTGGAATGTAATGGAATGTAATGGATTTTGAAATGAAAATAAAATGGAATGTTTAATGGAATGGAATGCAATGTGGAATGGAATGTATTGGAATGTGGAATGGAATGGAATGCAATGTGGAATGGAAGCTGGAAAGAAATGGAATGTGGAATGGAATGGAATGCAATGCGGAAAGGAAAGGAATGGAAGGGAATGTGGAAAGCAATTTAATGGAATGGAGTGGAAACTTCATTGGAGTTGAATGGAATGTGGAATTGAATGGAATGGAATGCAGAACGGAATGAAATGTGGAAAGCAATTTAATGGAATGGAGTGGAACACTCATTGGAGTGGAATGGAATGTGGAATGCATTCTGGTATGGGACGTGGAATGGAATGGAATCGAATCGAATGGAATGTGGAAGGCAATGGAATGGAATGGAATGGAATGTGGAATGGAATGGAATAGAATGAAATGTGAAATGGAATGGAATGGAATGGAGTGTTTAATGGAATGGAATGGAATGTGGAAAGGAATGGAATGAAATGTGGAAAGGAATGGAATGGAATGTGCAATGGAATGAAATGGAATGTGGAATGGAATGAAAAGGAACGTGGAATGGCATGGAATGGAATGTGGAATGCAACGTGGAATTCAATGGAATGGAAAGGAATTTGGAATGGAATGTAGAATGGAACATGGAAAGGAAAGGAATGGAATGGAATGTGGAAAGGAATGGAATGGAATGGAATGTGGAATTCAATGGAATGTAATGGAATATGGAATGGAATGGACTGGAATGGAATGTGGAATGGAATGGAATGTGGAATGGAACGTGGAATGGAATGGAATGGAACTTGGAATGGAATGCAAAGAAATGTGAAATGGAAGGTGGAATAGAATGGAATGGAACATGGAAATGAATGGAATGGAACATGAAATGGAATGGAATGGAACTTGGAATGGAATGGAACGCAATGTGGAATGGAATGGAATGGAAAGTGGAATGTGATGGAATTTAAAGTGAAATGCAATGGAATGAAATGTGAAATGGAATGGAATGGCATGGAATGTGGAATGGAATGTGGAAAGGAATGGCATACAATGTGTAATAGAACGGAATTGAATGTGGAATGGAACGAGGATTTGAATGTGCAATGGAAATGAATGGAATGTGGAATCGATTGTGGAATGGAATGGAATGGAATGTGGAATAGAACGTTGAATGGAATTTGGGATGGAATGTGTAATGGAATGCAAAGGAATGTGGAATGGAACTAGGAATGGAACGTGCAATGGAAATGAATGTAATGTGGAGTGGATTGTGGAATGGAATGGAGTGGAACGTGGAATAGAACGTGGAATTGAATGTGGAGTGGAACGTGGAATAGAACGTGGAATTGAATGTGGAATGGAACGTGGAATGGAATGTGGATTGCAATGTGGAATGGAATGGAATGGAATGCAAAGTGGAATGGAATTTAATGGAATGGATTGGAATGGAAAGTGGAATGGAATGGAATGGAATGTGGAATGGAATGGAATGGAATGTGGAATGGAATAGAATGGAATGTGAAATGAAATGGAATGGAATGTGAAATGAAATGGAATGGAATGTGGAATTGAATGGAATGTAATTTGGAATGGAATGGAATGCAGTGTGTAATGGAATTGAATGGAATATAATTTGGAATGGAATGGAATGCAGTGTGTAATGGAATTGAATGGAATGTGGAATTGAATGCAATGGAATGTGGAATGGAATGGAATTGAAAATAGAATGGAATGGAATGTGGAATGGAAAGTGGAGTGGAATTGAATGGAATGTGGAATGGAATGGAATGGAATGGAAAATGGAGTGGAATTGAATGGAATTTGGAATGGAATGGAATGGAATGGAAAGGAATGGAATGGAATGGAATGGAAAGGAATTGAATTGAATGGAATGGAATGTGGAATGCAATGGAATTGAAATTTGGAATAGAATGGAAGGGAATGGAATGTGGAATGGAATGGAATGGAATGTGGAATGGAATGGAATTGAATATGGAATGGAATGGCATGGAATGTCGATTGGAATGGAATGGAATGTGGAATGGAATGGAATGCAATGTGGAAAGGAAAGGAATGGAATGTGGAATGGAATGGAATTGAACGGAATGTGGAACGGAATGGAATGTGGAATAGAATGGAATGAAATGTGGAATGGAATCTGGAAAGGAAGGCAATGAAATGTGGAATGGAATGGAATGGAATATGGAATGTAATGTGGAATGGAATGAGGAATGGAAACTGTAACGGAATGGAATGGAATGTGGAATGGAACGTGGAATGGAATGTGGAATGGAATGCGGAATGGAATGTGGTATGGAATGGAATGTGGAATGGAATGTGAAATGGAGTGTAAAGGAATGCAAAGTGTAATGGAATGGAATGGAAAGTGGGGACGGAATGGAATGGAATAGAATGGAATGTGGAATGGAATGGAATGGAATGTGGAACATAACATGGAATGGAATGGTATGGAATGTGGAACATAACATGGAATGGAATGGAATGGAATGTGGAACGCAGTGGAATGGAATGTGGAATTGAATGTTGTGGAATGGAATGGAATGAAATATGGAATGCAATGGAATGCAATCAGGAAAGGAATGCAATGTGGAATGGAATGTGGAATGGAATGGAATGGAATGTGGAATGAAATGCAAGGGGATAGAATGTGGAATGGAGTGGAACGGAAAGTGGAATGGAATAGAATGTAATGTGGAAGTGAATGGAATGGAATGGAATGTGGAATGGAATGTAAAATGGAATATGGAATGCAATGTGGAACTGAAGGGAATGGAATTTGGAATTGAATGAGCAATTGAAAGGAACTCGATGTGGAAAAGAATGTTGAATGGTATCGAATGGAATTTGGAAAAGAATGTGCAGTCCAATGGAATGGAATGTGGAATGGAATGGAATGGAATGTGGAAAGGAATGTGGAATGCAATGGAACGGAATGTGGAACAGAATGGAATGGAATGGAATAGAATATGGAATAGAATGGAATGTGGAATGGAATGTGTAATGGAATGGAGTGGAATGTGGAATGGAAGGTGTAGTGGAATGGAATGCATTGTGCAAAGGAATGGAATATAATGGTAATTAACGTGGAATGGTATGAAATGGAATGTGGAATGGAATGGAATGCTGTGTGGAAAGCAAAGTGGAATGGAATGCAATGGAATGTGGAATGCAATGTGGAATGGAATGGAATGGAATGTGAAATGGAATGTGGAATGGAATGGAATATAACATGCAATGGAATGGAAGGAAAAGTGGAATGGAATGGAATGGAATGGGCAATGGAATGTGGAATTGAATGGAATGTAATGTTTAATGGAAACTGGAATGGAAGGTGGAATGGAATTTAATGCAAAGTGGAATGGAACGCACAACGGAATGTAGACTTTAATGGAATGTAACATGGAATAGAAAGTGGAATGTAACGTATAACTTAATGGAATGGAACGTGGAATGGCATGGAATGTAGAGTGAACTGAGGAATGGAATGAAATGGAATGGAATGGAATGGAATGGAATGTGGAATGGAATGGAATGGAATGTGCAATGGTATAGAATGGAATGTGGAATGGAATGTGGAATGGAATGGAATGGATTGGAATGAAATGGAATGTGGAATGCAATGGAAAGGAGTATGGAATGGAATGTGGAATGGAATAGAATGGAATGTGGAATGCAATGGAATGGAATTTGGAATGGAATGTGGAAAAGAATGTAATGGAATGTGGAATGGAATGTGGAATGGAATGCAATGGAAAGTGGAAAGCAATGCAATGCAATGTGGAATGGAATGGAATGGCATATGGAATTGAATGGAATGGAAGATTGAATGGACAGCAATTTAACATGGAATGGAAAGTGGGATGGAACGTGGAATGGAATGTGGAATGGAAAATGGAATGGAACTTGGAATGGAAAGTGGGATGGAAAGTGGAATGGATCGTGGAATACAACGTCGAAGGAAATGGAATGGAAAGTGGAATGGAATGGAACGGAAAGTGGAATGGAAAGGAATTGAATGGAATGGAATGTGGAATGGAATGGATTGGAATAGAAGGTGGAATGTGGAATGGAAAGGAATGGAATGTGGAAAGGAATGTGGAATTGAAAGTTTAAAGGAATGGAATTGAGTGGTATGGAATGGAATGTATAATGGAATGAAATGCAATGTGGAAAGGAGTGGAATGGAATGGAAAGTGGAATGGAATGGAAATGAATTCGGAATAGATTGGAAAGGAATGTGGAATAGAATTGAATGGATTGAGGAATGGAATGGAATGGAATGGAATGGAAACGAACGTGAAATGGAATGGAATGGAATGTGGAATGGAATGTGGAATGTGATCAAGTGGAATTAAATGGAATGTGAAATGGAATTGAATGGAATGTGGAACGGTATGGAACGGAATGTGGAAAGGAATGGAAATTGGAATGGAATGGATTGTGGACTGGAATGAAATGGAATGGAATTTGAAATGCAATGGAATAGAATGTGGATCAGAATGGAACGGAATGTGGAATAGAAAGTGAAATGGAATATAATGGAATGTGGAATGGAATATGAAATGGAATGGAATGAATGCAATCTGGAATGGAATGGAATGGAATTTGGAATGGGATTTGTAATGGAATGGAATGGAATGTGGAATGGAATGGAATGGAATGGAATGTGGAAAGAAATGCAATGCAATTTGGAATGGAGTGGAATGGAATATGGAATGGAATGGAATGGGATGTGGAATGGACTGGAATTGCACATGGAATGGAACATGGGATGGAACTTGGAATGGAATGCGGAAAGGAAAATGGAATGGAACGTGGAATGGAAGGTGGGATGGAACATGGAATGGAACATGGAATGGAACGTGGAAGGGAATGGAATGGAAGGTGCAATGGAATGGAGTGGAATGTGGACTGAAATGGAAATAAATGTAATGGAAATTGGAAAGGAATGGACTGGAATGTGGGGTGGAATGTGGAATGGAATGGAATGGAATGTGGACTGGAATGTGGAACGGAATCTGGAATGGAATGGAATGCTATGGAATGGAACGTGGAATGGAATGAAATGGAATGAAGGCAATCTGGAATGGAATGTGGAATGGAATTTGGAATGGAATGTGGAATGCAATGGAAAGGAATATGGATTGGAATGCGGAATGGAATGCAATGGAATGTGGAATGGAATGTGGAATGGAATGGAATGTGGAAAGCAATGCAATGCTATGTGGAATGGAGTGGAATGGAATATGGAAAGGAACGGAATGGAATGTGGAATGGACTGGATTTGATCATGGAATGGAACATGGGATGGAACGTGGAATGGAATGGGGAAAGGGGAATGGAATGTTGAAAGGGAAATGGAATGCAACGTGGAATGGAAAGTGGGATGGGAATTGGAATGGAATGTGCAATGGAACGTGGAAGGGAATGGAATGGATGGTGGAATGGAATGGAAAGGAATGTGGAATGGAATGGAAATGAAAGGAATGGAAATTGGAATGGAATAGACTGGAATGTAGGGTGGAATGTGTAATGGAATGGAATGGAATGTGGAATGGAATATGGAATGGAATGGAATGGTATGGAATGGAATGAGGAATGGAATGAAATGGAATGTGGAAAGGAATGGCATATAATGGAATGTGGAATAGAATGGAACGGAATTCGAAACAGAATGGAAAGTAATGTGGAATAGAATGGAACGGATTGTGGAATGGAATGGAATTGAACGTGAAATGGAAAGGAACGGAGTGTGGAACGGAGTGTGGAATGGAATGGAATGGAATGGAATGGAATGGAATGGAAAGGAATGTGGAATGGAATGGAATGGAATGGAATGGAATGGAATGGAATGTGAAATGGTATGGAATGGAATGGAACGAAATGGAATGGAAATGAATGGAATGTGGAATGGAACGAAATGGTATTTGGAATGGAATGAAATGGAAAGTGGAATGGAATGTGGAATTGAATGGAAAGAAATGTGAAATGGAATGGAATGGAGTGGAATGTTGAATGGAATGGAATGGATTGTGGAATGGAATGCAATGGAATGTGGAATGGAATGGAAAGTTAAACGGAATGGAATGGAATGTGGAATGGAATGGAATGGATTTTGGAATGGAAAGAAATGGAATGTGGATTGGAAAGTCGAATGGAAAGGAATGTGCAATGGAATAGAATGGAATCCAGAATGGAATGCGGAATGAATTGGAATTGAATGTGGAATGGTATTTGGTATGGAATGGAATGGAAAATGCAACGGAACGCAATGGATTGTGGAATGGAATTGAATGGAATGGTTTAGAATGTGGAATGGAATGTGGAATGGACTGGAATTGAATATGGAATGGAAGCTGGGGTGGAAAGTGGAATGGGACTTGAAATGGAAAGTGCAATGGAAAGTGAAATATAACGTGGGATGGAAGGTGGAATGCAAAGTGGAATGGAACGTGGAAGGGAATGGAACGGAAGGTGGAATGGAATGGAAAGCAATGTGGAATGGAATGGAACGGCACTTGGAATACAATGTGGAATGGAATGAAGTGGAATGTGGAAGGGAATGTGGACTGCAATGGAATGCAAAGTGGAAAGCAATGCAAAGCAATGAGGAATGGAATCGAATGGAATATGGAATGGAGAGGAATGGAATGTGGAATGGACTGGAATTGAACGTGAAATGGAACATGGGTGTGAATGTGGAATGGAACATGGAACGGAACATGGAATGGAACATGGAAGATAATAGAATGGAGGGTGGAATGGAATGGAATGGAGTTTGGAATGGAATGGAAAGGAATGCAATGGAAAGTGGAATGGAATGGAATGTGGAATGGAATGGAATTTGGAATGGAATGGATTAGAATGTAGAGTGGAAAGTGGAATGGAATGGAATGGAATGTGGAATGGAATGTGGAAAGGAATGTGGAACGGAATGGAATGGTCCGCAATGGAATGTGGAATGAAAAGAAATGGAATGTGGAAACGAATGGAACGGAATGGAATGTTGAATGGAATGGAATGGAATGCTGAATGGAATGGAACGGAATGGAATGGAATGTGAAATGGAATGGAATGGAATGTGGAATGGAATGTAGAATGGAATGGAATGGAATGTGGAATGGAATGGAATCGAATGTGGAATGGAATGAAATGGAAAGTGGAATGGTACGGAATGTAAAGTGGAATGGAATGGAATGTGGAATGAAAAGTTTAATGGAATGGAATGGAATGTGGAATGGAAAGTGGAATGCAATGCAATGCAATGTGGAATGGAATGCAATGCATTATGTGAATTATGTGCATTATGGGCATAATGCAATGCATTATGTGCATTATGTGCAATGCATTATGTGCATTATATGCAATGTGGAATGCAATGCAATGCAATGCAATATGGAAAGGAAGGGAATGGAATGCGGAATGGAATGGAGTGGAATGTGGAATGGAATGGTACGGAATGTGGAATGGAATGTGGAATGGAATGAAATGTGGAATGGAATATGGAATGGAATGGAATGGAATGTGGAAAGAATGGAATGTGGAAAGGAATGGAATGGAATGTGGAATAGATTGTGGAATGGAACAGAATGCATTGTGAAATGCAATGGAATGGAATGTGGAATTGAATGTGGAATGGATTGTAATGCAATGTGGAATGGAATGTGGAATGGAATGGAATGGAATATGGAATGGGATGTGGAATGCTATCTTTAATGGAATCTGGAATGGAATGTGGAACAGAATGTGGAATGGAAAGGGGAATGGAAGGGAATGGAATTTGGAATGGAATGTGGAAAGGACTGGAATGGAATGTGGAATGGAATGTGGAATGGAATGCAATGGAACGTGGAAAGCAATGAAATGCAATGTGGAATGGAATGGAATGGAATATGAAATGAAATGGAATGGAATGTGGAATGGACCGGAATTGAAAATGGATTGGAAAGTACTACGGAATGTGGAATGCAAGGACGAATGGGAAATGGAATGGAAAGTGTAATGGAAAGTGGCATGGAACGTGGAATGGAACGTGGAATGGAATGTGCAATAGAATGGAACGGAAGGTGGAATGGAATTGTATGGAATGTGGAATGGAATGGAAAGGAATGCAATGGAATATGGAATGTAATGGATAAGAATGTAGAGTGGATTGTGAAATGCAATAGAATGGAAAGTGGAATGCAATGTAGAAGGGAATGTGGAATGGATTGGAATGGTCCGCAATGGAATGTGGAATGGAAAGTAATGGAATGTGCAAAGGAATGGAATGGAATGGAATGAGGAATTAAATGGAATGGATTGCAGAATGAAATGGAATGGAATGTGAAATGGAATGGAAAGGAATGTGGAACAGAATGTGAAATGGAATGGAATGGGATGTGGAATGCAATGTGGAAAGGAATGGAATGGAATCTGGAATGGAAAGGAATGTAATGTTAAATGGTATGAAATGTAATGTGGAATGAAATGGAAAGTGGAATGGAATGCAACGGAATGTGGAATGGAATGCGGAATGGAATGTGGAATGGAATGTAATGGAATTAGGAATGGAATGTGGAATTGAAAGTGAAACGGAATGTAATGGAATTTGTAATGGAATGTGGAATGTAATAGAATGGAATATGGAATGCAATGGAATGGAATGTGGAATGGAATGAGTAATGGAATGTGGAATGGAATGTGGAATGGAATGGAATGGAATTGAATGTGGAATGGAATGGAATGGAATGTAGAATGCAGTGTGAAATGGAAATTGGAATGGAATGTGGAATGGAATATGCAAAGGAGTGTGGAATGGAAAGAGGAAAGGAATGGAATGCAATTTGGAATGGAATCTGGAATGGAATAGAATGGAATGTGGAATGGAATGCGGAATGGAATGGAATGGAATGTGGAAAGCAATGCAATGCAAAGCAGAATGGAATGGAATGGGATATGGAATGGAATGGAGTGAAATGTGGAATGGACTGGAATTGAACTTGGAATGGAATGTGGGATGTAACGTGGAAAGGAATGTGGAACGGAAAATGGAATGGAAAGTGGAATGGAAAGTGGGATGGAACGTGGAATGGAACGTCGAAGGGAATGGAATGGAAGGTGGACTGGAAGGGAATGGAATGTGGAATGGAATGGATTAGAATATAGGGTGGAATGTGTAATGGAGTGGAATGGAATGTCGAATAGAATCTGGATTGGAAAGTGGAATTGAATGGAGTGGTATGGAATGGAATCTGGAATGGAATGAAATGGAATGTAGAATGGAATGAAATGGAATGTGTAATGGAATGAAATGGAATGTGTAAAGTAATTTAATGGAATAGAATGTGGAATGCAACGGAATTGAATTTGGAATGGAATGGAATGGAATGTGGAATAGAATGGAATGGATTGGGGAATGGAATGGAATGGAATGGAAAGGAACGTGAAATGGAAAGGAATGGAATGTGGAACGGAATGTGGAATGTAATGAAATGGAATGTGGAATGGAATGGAATGGAATGTGGAATGGTATGGAATGGAATGTGGAATGGAATTGAAAGTGAAATGGAATGGAATGTGGAATGAAGTGAAATGGAACGGAATTTCAAATGGAATAGAATAGAACGTGGAACGGAATGGAATGGAATGTGGAACGGAAAGTGGAATGGAATATAATGGAATGTGGAATGGAATATGAAATTGAATGGAATGAATGTATTCTGAAATGGAATGTGGAATGGAATTTGGAATGAATGTTGAACAGAATGTGGAATGGAATGGAATGGAATTTGGAATGGAACGTGGAATGGAATGCAATGAAATGTGGAATGGAATGTGGAATGGAATGGAATGGAATGGAATGCGGAAGGCAATGCAATGCAATGTGGAATGGAGTGGAATGGAATATGGAATGGAATGGAGTGGAATGTGGAATGCACTGGAATTGAACATGGAATGGAACGTGTGATGGAATGTGGAATGGAATGGGGAATGGAAAATTGAATGTAACGTGGAATGGAAAGTGGGATGGAACGTGGAATGGAACGTGGAATGGAACGTGGAAGGGAATGTAATGAAAGGTGCAATGGAATGGAATGGAATGTGGAATGGTATGGAAATGAATGAAATGGAATGTGGAATGGAACGGACTGGAATGTAGGGTGGAATGTTGAATGGAAGGTAATGGAAAGTGGAATGGATTGTGCAATGGAATGTGGAATGCAATGGAACGGTATGGAATAGAATGTGGAATGGAATGAAATGGAATGTGAAAGGAATGGCATAGAATTGAATGTGGAATGGAATGGAATGGAATGGAATTCGGAATAGAATGGAATGGAATGTGCAATAGAATGGAATGAATTATGGAATGGAATGGAATGGAACGGAACTTGGAATGGAATGGAATGCAACGTGAAAGTGAGTGGAATGGAAATTGGAATGGAATAGAATGGAACGTGGAACGGGATGGAACAGAATGTAACGTGGAATGGAATGGAAGGGAATGGAATGTGGAATGTGATGGAATTGAAAGAAGAATGCAAGGAAATGCAATGTGGAATGGAATGAAATGGCATGGAATCTGAAAAGGAATCTGAAATGGATTGGCATGCAATGCGGAATGGAATGGAATGGAATGGAATGTGGAATGGAATGGAAAGGACTGTTGAATTTAATGTGGAATGGAATGGAAGGGAATGTGGAATGGAAAGTGGAATGGAATGCAATGGAATGTAGAATGGAAAAGATTGGAATTTGGAATGGAAAGTGGATTGGAATGGAATGGAATGTGGAATGGAATGGAATGGAATGTTGAATGTAATGGAACAGGACGTGAAATGGAATGTGGAATTTATCGTGGAATGGAAAGTGAAATGGAACGTGCAATGGAAAGTGGAATGGAATGGAAGGGAATATGGAATGAAATGCAGAATATAATGGATTGGAATGTGGAATGCAATGTGAAATGGAATGGAATGGAACGTGGAATGGAATGGAAACGAATGTGTAATGGAATGTGGAATGGAACGTGCAATGAAATCGAATGGAATGTGGAATGGAGTTTGGAATGCAGAGGAATGGAATGTGGAATTGAATGTGGAATGGAAAGGAATGCAATGTGCAATGCAATGAAATGGAATGTGGAATGAGATGGAATGGAATGTGGAATGGAATGTGGAACGGAATGGAATGGTATGTGGAATGGAATGTGGAATGGAATGGAATGGAATGGAATTGAATTTGAAAGGGAATCGAATGGAATGTTAAATGCAATGGAATGGAATGTGGAAAGGAATTCAATGGAATGTGGAATGGAAAAGAATTGAATGTGGGATGAAAGGTGGAAAGGAATGGAATGTGGAATGGAATGGAATGGAATGGAATGGAATACGGAATGGAATTGAATGTGGAATGGAAGGGAATGGAATGTGGAATGAAATGTGAAATAGAATGGAATGGAATGGGAACTGCAATGGAATGGAAGGTCGAAAGGAATCGAATGCAATGTGGAATGGAATGTGGAATGGAATGTAAAGGATTGTGGAATAGAATGGAATGGAATGTGGAATGGAATGTGGAATGGAATTGAATGGAAAGTGGAATGGAATGGAAAGGAATCTGGAATGGAATGGAATGGAATGAAATGTGGAATGGAACGTGAAATGAAATCGAATGGAATGTGGAATGGAATTTGGAATGGAAAAGAATGGAATGTGGAATTCAATGTGGAATGGAAAGGAATGGTATGTGGAATGGAATGTGGAATGCAATGAAATGGAATGTGGAATGAGATGCATTGTAATGTGGAATGGAATGTGGAACGGAATGGAATGGTATGTGGAATGGAATGGGAATGCTTGTAATTTAATGTGCAATGGAATGGAATGGAATTAGAATGGAATGTGGAATGCAACGTAATGGAAAGTGTAATGAAATATGGAATGGGATGGAATCGAATGTGGAATGGAATGTGGAATGGAATGGAATGGAATGCAGAATGGAATGTGGAATTGAATGGAAAGGAATGTGGAATGGAATGTGGAATGGAATGGAATGGAATGTGGAATGGTATGTGGAATGGAATGTGAAATGCAAAGGAATGGAATGTGGAATGGAATGGAATGGAATGTGTAGTGGTATAGAATGGAATGTGGAAAGGAACGCCTACTGGAACGGAATGTGGAATGGAATGCAATGGAATGGTATACGGAATGGAATTGAATGTGGAATGGAATGGAATGTGGAATGGAATGTGGAATGGAATGGAATACAATGTGTACTGCAATGGAATGGAATGTCGAAAGGAATGGAATGGAATGTGGAATGGAATGTGAAATTGGATGGAATGGAATGTGTAATGGAATGTTGAATGGAATGAAATGGGCTGCAGAATGGAATGTGGAATGGAAAGGAGTGGAATGTGGAATGGTATATGAAATGTAATGGAATGAAATTTGGAATGGAACGTGGAATGGAACTTCAAATGGAACATGAAATGGATTGTGGAATGGAGTGGAATGGAACGTGGAATGTAACGTCAAATGGAACATGGAATAGAAGGTGGAAAGGAATGGAATGCAATGTGGAATTGAATTGAATGTGGATTGGAATGGAATGTGGAATCGATTGGAATGAAATGTGGAATGGAATGTAGAATGGTTTGGAATCTGGAATGGTAAGTGGAATGGAATTCAATGGACTTTGGAATGGAATGTGGAATGGAATGGAATGGAATGGAATGTGGAATGGAATGGAATGTGGAATGGAATGTGCAATGGATTGTGGAATGGAATGGAATGAATTTGGAATGGATTGTAATGGAATGTGGAATGGAATGTGTTATGTAATGAAATAGAATAAGAAATAGAATGGAATGGAAAGTGTGATGGAATGCAGAATGGAATGGAATGGAATGAGGAATGCAATGGAATGTAACGGAATGAGAAATGGAAATAGAATGGAATGTTTAATTGAATGGAATGGAACGTGAAAGGGAATGTGGAAAGGAGTGGAATGGAATATGGAAAGGAATGTGGAATGGATGGTGGAATGGAACGTTCGATCGATTGTGGAAAGGAATGTGGAAAGGAATGTGGAAAGGAATGTGGAATGGAATGTGGAATGGAATGGAATGGAATGGAATGGAATGTGTAATGGAATCGAATGGAATGGAAAGTGTAATGGAATGGAATGCAACGGAATGTGGAACGGAATGGAATGGTATGTGGAATGGAATGTGGAAAGGAATGGAATGGAGTGGAATTGAATTTGAAATGGAATCGAATGGAATGTGGAACGGAATGGAATGGAGTGGAATTGCATTCGAAATGGAATCGAATGGAATGTTAAATGCAATGGAATGGAATGTGGAATGGAATTCAATGGAATGTGGAATGGAATAGAATGGAATGTGGGATGGAAGGTGGAAAGGAATGGAATGTGGAATGGAATGGAATGGAATGGAATGGAATACGGAATGGAATTGAATGTGGAATGGAAGGGATTGGAATGTGGAATGAAATGTGGAACAGAATGGAATGGAATGTGAACTGCAATGGAATGGAAGGTCGAAAGGAATCGAAGGCAATGTGGAATGGAATGTGGAATGGAATGTAAAGGATTGTGGAATAGAATGGAATGAAATGTGGAATGGAATGGAAAGGAATCTGGAATGGAATGGAATGGAATGTGGAATGGAATGGAATGTGTAATGGAAAGTGGAATGAAATCGAATGGAATGTGGAATGGAATTTGGAATGGAAAAAAATGGAATGTGGAATTGAATGTGGAATGGAAAGGAATGGTATGTGGAACAGAATGTGGAATGCAATGAAATGGAATGTGGAATGAGATGCATTGGAAAGTGGAATGGAATGTGTAACGGAATGGAATGGTATGTGGAATGGAATCGGAATGCTTGTAATTTAATGTGCAACGGAATGGAATGGAATTAGAATGGAATGTGGAATGCAACGTAATGGAAAGTGAAATAGAATATGGAATGGGATGGAATGGAATGTGGAATGGAATGTGGAATGGAATGGAATGGAATGCAGAATGGAATGTGGAATTGAATGGAATGGAATGTGGAATGGAATGTGGATTGGAATGGAATGGAATGTGGAATGGTTTGTGGAATGGAATGTGAAATGCAACGGAATGGAATGTGGAACGTAATGGAATGGAATGTGTAGTGGTATAGAATGGAATGTGGAAACGAACGTCTACTGGAACGGAATGTGGAATGGAATGGAATGGAATGGTATACGGAATGGAATTGAATGTGGAATGGAATGGAATGGAATGTGGAATGGAATGTGGAATGGAATGGAATGCAATGTGTACTGCAAGGGAATGGAATGTCAAAAGGAAAGGAATGGAATGTGGAATGGAATGCGAAATGGGATGGAATGGAATGTGGAATGGAATGTTGAATGAAACGGAATGGGCTGCAGAATGGAATGTGGAATGGAATAGAGTGGAATGTGGAATGGTATATGAAATGGAATGGAATGAAATTTGGAAGGGAACGTGGAATGGAACTTCAAATGGAACATGAAATGGATTGTGGAATGGAGTGGAATGGAACGTGGAATGTAACGTCAAATGGAACGTGGAATAGAAGGTGGAAAGGAATGGTATGCAATGTGGAATTGAATTGAATGTGGATTGGAATGGAATGTGGAATCGATTGGAATGAAATGTGGAATGGAATGTAGAATGGTTTGGAATCTGGAATGATATGTGGAATGGAATTCAATGGACTTTGGAATGGAATGGAATGGAATGGAATGTGGAATGGAATGGAATGTGGAATGGAATGTGCAATGGATTGTGGAATGGAATGGAATGGAATTTGGAATGGATTGTAAAGGAAAGTGGAACGGAATGTGTTATGTAATGGAATGGAATATGAAATAGAATGGAATGGAAAGTGTGACAGAATGCAGAATGGAATGGAATGGAATGTGGAATGCAATGGAATGTAACGGAATGTGAAATGGAAATAGAATGGAATGTTTAATTGAATGGAATGGAACGTGGAATGGAATGTGGAAAGGAGTGGAATGGAATATGGAATGGAATGTAGAATGGATGGTGGAATGGAACGTTGGATGGATCGTGGAAAGGAAAGTGGAAAGGAATGTGGAATGGAATGTGGAATGGAATGGAATGGAATGCAATGGAAGGTGTAATGGAATCGAATGGAATGGAAAGTGGAATGGAATGGAATAGAATGTGGAATGGAAGGGAATGGAACCTGGGATTGAATGTGGAATAGAATGGAATGGAACGCAGAATGGTATAAGAAATGGAATGGAATAAATTGTGGAATAGAACGTGGAATGGAACGTGGAATGGAAAGTGGAATGGAACGCGGAGTGGCACGTGGAATGGAATGTGGAATGGAATGGAATGGAATGTTTAATGAAAGTGGAATGGAATTGAATGGAATGTGGAATAGAATGGAAGGGAACGTTAAATCGAATGTGGATAGGAATGGAAAGGACTGCGGAATTGATTGGAATGGAATGTGGAATGGAACGGGGAATGGTTTGGAATGTGGGATGGTATGTGGAAAGGAATGCAATGAAATGTGCAATGGAATGGAATGGAATGGAATGTGGAATGGAAAGTTGAATGGAATGGAATGGAATGAAATGTGGAATGATATGTGGAATGGAACGGAATGGAATGTGGAATGGAATGTGGAATGGAATGGAATGTGGAATGCAATGGAATGGAATTTGGAATGGAATGTGGAATGTAATGGAATGGAATGTGGAATGAAAATCAAAGGAATGTTTAATGGAATGGAAAGGAATCTGGAATGCACTCTGGAATGGAATGGAATGGAATGTGGGATGAAACGTGGAATGGAATGGATTGGAATGGAATGGAATGTGGAATTGAATGTGGAATGGAAAGGAATGGAATGTGGAAAGGAATGCAATGGAATGTAGAAAGGAATGGAATGGAATCGAATAGAATTTGAAATGGAATGGAATGTGGAATGGAATGGAATGGAATGTGGAATTGAATATGGAATGGAATGGGGTGGAATGTGGAATGCTATATGAAATGGAATGGAATGGAAAGTGGAATAGATTGGAATTTGGAATTGAATGGAATGGAATGTGGAATGCAATGTGGAATGCAATGTAGTGGAACGTGAAATGGAATGTGTACTGGAATGGAGTGGAATGTGGAAAGGAACGCGGAATGGAACCTGGAATGGAATGGGGAACCGAATGTGGAATGGAATGGAATGGAATGTGGAATGGAACGTGGATTGGAACCTAGAAAGGAATGGAATGTGGAATGGAACGTGGAATGGAACGTGGAATGGAGTTTGTAATGGAACTTGGAACGGAATGTGGAATGGAACGTGGAAAGGAATGTGGAATGGATGGTGGAATGAAACGTTGGATGGAACTTGGAATGGAATGTGGAAAGGAATGTGGAATGGAATGTGCAATGGAATGGAATGGAGTGTGGAATGAAATGGAATGGAATATGGAATGGAATGTGGAAAGGAGTGGAATGGAATGTGGTATTGATTGGAACGGAATGGAATGTGGAATGGAATGGAATATAATGCATAACGGAATGTGGAATGGAATGGAATGGAACGTCAAATGCAAGGTGGAATGGAATGGGAACTGGAACTTGGAAAGGATCATGTAATGGAAAGTGGAATGGAACATGGAATGGAATGTGGAATGGAATGTGGAATGGAATGCAATGGATAGTGGAATGTAATGGAATGGAATGTGGAGTGGAATGTGGAAAGGAATGGAATGGAATGTGCAATGCTTTGTGGAATGGAGTGCAATGGAACCTGGAATGGAACGTGGAACGGCACGTGGAAAGGAATGGAATGGCATGGAATGGAATGTGGAATGGAATGATATGGAATGGAACGAGGAATAGAATGGAATGGAATGGAATATGGAATGGAGTGGAATGGAACCTTGTATTGAAAGTGGAATGGAACGGAATGGAAGGTGGAAAGGTTTGTGAAATGGAATGGAATAAAATGTGGAATAGAACGTGGAATGGAACGTGGAATGGAATGTGAATTGGCATTTGGAATGGAATGTTTAAAGGAATGGAATGGAATGTGGAATGGAAAGTGTAATGGAATAGAATGGAATGTGGAATGGAATGGAATGGAATGTGGAGGGGAATTGAATGGCTTGTGGAAAGGAATGGAATGGAAAGGAATGTGGAATGGAAAGCGAAATGAAATGGAATAGATCATGGAATCAAAAAAATGGAAGGTGGAATAGAACGTGGAATGGAATGGAAGGGAATATGAAATGGAACTTGGAATGGAATGGCGAATGTGTCATGGAATGGAATGGAATGTGGAATGGAATCTGGACCGGAATGTGAAACGGAATGGAATGGAATGTGCAATGGAAAGTGGAATGAAATGGAATGCAATGTGGAAAAGAAAGGAAAGGAATGTGGAATGGATTGGAATGAAATGTGGAATGGAAAGGAATACAACATGGAATGGAACGTGGAATGGCACGCGGAAAGGAAAGTGGACTGGAATGAGGAGTGGAACATGGAAAGAACTGTGGAATGGAATTGAATGCAATGTGGAATGGAATGTGAAATGGAAAGTGGATTGGAATAGAATGGAAGGTGGAATGGAAAGTGAAATAGAATGGAAGAGAATGTGGAGTGGAATGTAATGGATTGTGGAATGGAATGGAATGGAAAGGAAATTGGAAGGGAAAGCAGAAAGAAATGGTATGGAAAGTGTAATAGAAGGGAATGGATTGTGGAATGGAAGGTGGAAAGGAATGGAATGGAATGTGGAATGGAAAGTGTAATGGGACGTGGAATGGAATGGCATGTGGAATGGAATGTGGAATGGAATGGAATGGAACGTAGAATGCAACGTGGAATGGAATGGAATGGAATGTGAAATGGAATGTGTAATGGAATGAGGAATGGAAAGTGAAATGAAATTGAATGTGGACTGGAAAGTAAAGTGGAATGGAATGGAATGGAATGTGGCAAGGAATGCAATGGAATGTGGAATGGAATGGAATGGAACGGAATGTGGAATGGAATGGGATGTGGAACGGAATGGAATGTGGAATGGAAAGGAATGGAATGTGGAAAGCAATGAATTGGAATGTGGAACGCAATGTGGAATGGAATGGAATGGAATGTGGAACGGAATGTGGAATGGAGTGGAATGGGGAATGGAATGGAATGGAATGGAACGAAACGTGGAATGGTGTGGAATGGAAAGGAATATGAAATGGAAATTGAATGGAATGTTTAATGGAATGGAATGGAATGTGGCATGAAATGGAATGGAATGTGGAATGGAATGTGGAATGGATTGTGGAATGGAATTGAATGGAATTTGGAATGGATTGTAATGGAATGTATAATGGAATGTGTCATGTAATGGTATGGAATGTGAAATGGAATAGAATGGAAAGTGGGATGGAATGCAGAATCAAATGGAACGGAAAGGAGTGGAATGTTGAATGCAATGGAATGTAACGGAATGTGAAATGGAAATAGAATGAAATGTTTAATGAAATGGAATGGAACGTGGAATGGAATCTGGAAAGGAATGGAATGGAATGTGGAATGGAATGGAATGGAATGGAATGGAATGCAGAATGTAATGCTATGGAACCGAATGGAATGTGGAATGCAATGGAATGTGGAATGTAATGTAATGAAACGTGGAATGGAAAGGAATGGAATGTGGAATGGAACGTGGAATGGAATGGAATGGAAGGGAATATGGAATGGAATGTGGAATGGAACGTGGAATGGAATGTGGAATGCAATGCAATGGAATGGATGGTTTAATAGAATGGAATGGAATGGAAAGGACTGTGGAATGGAATGGAATGGAATGTGAAATGGAACGTGGAATGGAATGGAATGGAACACGAAATGGAATGGAATGGAAATTGGAATGGTTTGGAAATGAAAGTGGAATGGATTGGAACGTAACGTGGAATGGAATGGAATGGAATGTGGAAAGGAATGGAACTGACTCTGGAATTCAATGGAATGGAATGTGGAATGGAATGTAATGGCACAGAATGTGCAATGGAATGTGGAATGGAATGGCATGGAATATGCAATGCATTGTGGAAAGGAATGGAATGGAACGTGGAACAGAATGTTTTAGGGAAGGTAATGGAATATGGAATGCAATGGAATGGAATGGAATGTGGAATGGAAGCGAATGGACTGGAACGAAATTTGGAATGGAACGCTATGGAATGGAATGAGGAACGGAGTGGTATGGAATGTGAATTGGAATGGCCTGGAAAGTGGGATGGAATGTGGAATGGAATGGAAGGGAATGGAGTGGAATGGCGAATGGAATAGAATATACTGGAATGTGAAAAGGAAATAGAATGGAATGTTTATTAGAATGGAATGGAATATACTGGAATGTGAAAAGGAAATAGAATGGAATGTTTATTAGAATGGAATGGATGTGGAATTGAATGGAAAGGAAAGTGGAATGAAATGGAATGGAACATTGTAATGAAGGTGGAATGTAATGGGAAGGAAAGTGGAATGGAATGCGGAATGGAATGGAATGCAACGTGGAATGCAATGGAATGGAATGGAATGTGGAATGGAATGAAAAGTAATGGATTGTGGAATAGAATGGAATGTAATGGCAAATGTAATGGAATTGAATGTAATGGAACGAGGAATAGAATGGAATGGAAGGTGAAATCTAACATGGAATGGAATGGAATGGAACTTAGAATGGAATGGAATGGAACGTGAAATGGAACGGAATGGAACTTGGAATGGAATGGAAAAGAACGTGGAGTGGAATGGAATGGAATGTGGAAAGTAAGGGAACTGAAACTGGAATGCAAAGTAATGGAATATGGAATGGAATGGAATGGCATGGAATGTGGAATGGAATGTGGAATGGAATGGCATTGAATGTGGAATGGAATGGAATGGAATGCCAAATGGAAAGTGGAATGGAATGGAATGAAACGTAGAATGGAATGGAATGTGGAATGGAAGGGAATGGAATCTGGAATGCAATGTGGAATGTTATGGAATGGTATGTGGAATGGAAGAGAATGGTATTTGGAATAGAATGTTGAATGGAATGGAATGCAAATTGGAATGGATTGGAATAGAACGTAGATTGGAACGTGCAATGGAACGTGTAATGGAAAGTGAAATGGAACCTGCAATGGAATGTGGAATGGAATGGAATGGAATGTGGAACGGAATGTGTAATGGAATGGAATTGAATGGAATGGAATGTGGAATGAAATGTGGAATGGAATGGAATTGAATGGAATTTGAAATGGAATAGAATGGAATGTAGAATGGATTGGAATTTAATGGAATGGATTGTGGAATGGAAACGAATGGAATGTGGAATGGAATATGAAATGGAATGTCATGGATCATGGAATGGAACGTGGAATGGAACGTGGATTGGACAGTGAAATGGAACTTGGAAGGGAATGCAACGCAACGTGGAATGAAATGGAATTGAAAGTGGTATGGAATGGAATGGAATGTGCAATGTAACTGAACGGAATATGGAAGGCAATGTGGAATGGAATGGAAAGGAATTTGGAATGGAAAGTGGAATGGAGTGGAATGGAATGTGGAATGGTAAGGAATGGAATTTGTTATGGGATGTGGAATGGAATGGAATGGAATGGGAAGTGCAATGCAATATGGAAAGTAATGGAATGGAATGTGGACTGGAAAGTGGAAGGGAATGAAATGGAATCTGGAATGCAATGGAAAGGAATGGAATGGAATGTGGAATGGAATGAAATGGAAAGGAACACAATGTGTAATGGAATGGAATGGAATGGAATGGAATGTGGAATTGAATGAAATGGAATGCGGAATGGAATGGAATGGGATATGGAAAGCAATGGATTGGAATGTGGGAAGCAATGTGGAATGGAATGGAATGGAATGCGGAAAGGAAAGGAATGGATTGGAACGGAATGTGGAATGGTATGGAATGGAATGGAACGTGAAGTGCAAATAGAATGGAATGTTTAATGGAATGGAATTGAATGTGGATTGGAATGGAATGGAATGTGGAATGCAATGGGATGGAATGTGGAATGGAATGGAATTGAATGTGGAATGGGATGTGGAATGCAATGTGGAATGGAATGGAATGGAATGTGGAATGTAATGGAATGGAAAGGGTAATGCAATGGGATGGAATTTGGAACAGAATGGAATTGAATGTGGATTGGGATGTGGAATGCATTGTATAACGGAATGGAATGGAATGTGGAATGGAAAGAGGAATGGAAAGTGGAATGGAATGGAATGGAACGTGGAATGTAATGTGGAAAGGAATGTGTAATGGAATGCAATGTGGAAGGGAATGCAAAGCAATGTGGAATGGAAAGTGGAATGGAATGGAATGGAATGTGGAATGGAATGGAATGGAACCTGGAATTCAATGCAATGGAATGGAATGGAATGTGGAATGGAATGGAATGGAAAGGAACAGAATGTGTAATGGAATGGAGTGGAATGGAATGTGGAATGGAATGGAATGGAATATGGTATTCAATGGAATGGGAAGTGGATAGCAATGGATTGGAATGTGGGAAGCAATGTGGAATGGAATGGAATGTGGAAAGGAATGGAATGGAACGGAACGGAATGTGGAAAGGTATGGAATGGAATGGAATGTGAAGTGGAAGTAGAATGGAAGGTTTAATGGAATGGAATTGAATGTGGATTGGAATGGAATGGAATGTGGAATGGAATGGGATGGAATGTGGAATGGAATGCAATTGAATGTGGATTGGGATGTGGAATGCATAGTGTAACCCAATGGAATGGAATGTGGAATGGAAAGAGGAATGGAACTTGGAATGGAATGGAATGGAACGTGGAATGGAATGGAAAGGTACGTGGAATGGAATGTGAAATGGAATGTGGAAAGTAATGTGGAGTGGAATGAAATGGAAGTGGAATAGATTGGAAAGGAAGGTGGAATAGAATGGAAAGGTACGCGGATTGGAACATGGAATTTAACGTGGAATGGAATTGAATGGAATGTGGATTGGAATGGAATGTAATGTGGAATGGAAAGGAATGGAATGTGGAATTGAATGAGGAATTGAACGTGGAATGCAAAGGAAAGGAATGTAGAATGGAACGTGGAAGGTAATGGAATGGATTGTGGAATGGAAAGTGGAATGCAATGGACTGGAATTTTGAATGGAATGTGGAATGGAATGTTGAATGGAAAGTGAAATGGAACCTGGAATGGATTGGAATAGAGAGTGGAATAGAATGTGGAATGGAATGTGGAATAGAATGTGAAATGGAATGGAATGGAATCTGCAGTGAAACTCAGTGGAATGGGCAATTGAATGTGTAATGGAAAATGGAATGCAAAGGAAAGGAATGTACAATGGAACGTGGAATGGAATGTGGAATGTAATGGAAGGGAAAATTTAAATGGAATGTGGAATGGAATGTGGAATGGAACATGGAATGGAACGAGGAATAGAAACTGGAATGGAAAGTGTAATGGAATGTGGAGAGGAACGTGGAATAAAATGAGGAATGGAATGGAATGCAATGTGGAATGGAAATGAATGGAATGTGGAATGGAAGGTGGAAAGGAATGGAATGGAATGGAATGGAACATGGAATGGAATGGAATGTGGAATGGAAAGGAACGGAATGGAATGTGGAATGGAATGGGATGGAATGTGCAATAGAAGGATATGGAACGTGGAATGGAATGTGGAATGGAATGGAATGGAATGGAATGGAATGGAATGGAATGCGGAATAGAACGTGGAATGGAATGGAATGGAATGGAATGGAATATGGAATGGAACGTGGAATGGAGTGGAATGGAATGGAGTGGATTGTCGAATGTAATGAAATGGAATATGGAATGGAATTGAATGGAATGGAAAGTAGAATGGAATGTGCAAAGGAATGTGGAGTGCAATTGAAAGGAATGAGGAATCGAATGGAATGGAATGTGGAATGGAATGTGGAATGGAATGTGGAATGGAATGTGGAATGGAACTGATTGGAAAGTGGAATGGAATGGAATGGAATTTGTAATGGAATGGAATGGAACGTGAAATGGAATGGAATGGAATCTGGAATGTGAAATGGAATGTGTAATGAATTGTGGAATGGAAAGTGAAATGGAATGTGGAAGGGAATGCAAAATGAAAGGAAAAGGAATGTGGAATGGAATGGAAAGGAACGTGGAATGCAATGGAATGGAATGCGGAATGGAAAATGGAGTGGTATGGAATGTAACGTGTAATGGAACATGGAATGGAATGGAATGGAATGTGGAATGGAATGGTATGGAATGTGCAATCGAATGGAATTGAATGTGGAATAGAGTTGAATGGAATTTGGAACGTAATGTGGAATGCAATGGAATGGAATGTGGAATGGAATGGAATGGAATGCAATGGAATGCAATGTGGAATGCTAAGGAATTGAATGCAATGAGGAATTGAATGGAATGGAATGCGAAATGGAATGCAGTGTGGAATGCACAGGAATTGAATGGAATGAGGAATTGAATGGAATGGAATGTGGAATGGAATGGAATAGAATGTGGAATGCAAAAGAATGGATCTTGGAATAGAATGTGGAATGGATAGTGTAATGGAATGTGGAATGTAATTCAATGGAATGTGGAATATAATGGAATGGAATGTGGAATAGAATGGAATGGAGTGGAATGTGAAATAGAGTGGAATGCAATGAAATGAAATACGGAATGGAACGGAATGGAATTTGGGAAGCAATGTAATGGAATGAAATGTGAAATTGAATGGAATGGAAGGTGGAATGGAATGGAATGGAATGGAATATTTAATGGAATAGAATGGAACGTGGAATGGAATGTGGAATGGAATTTTCAATGGAATCTGCAATGGAATTGAATGGAATGTGGAATGGAAAGTGGAATAGAATAGAATCGAATGGAATGAGGAAAGGTATGTGGCGTGAAATGTGGAATGTACTGTAATGGAATGTGTAATGGAATGGAATGCAACGAGGAATGGAACGTGGAATGGAATGTGGAATGGAATGTGGAATGGAATGGAATGGAATGTGGAATGGACTATGGAAAGGAATGTGAAATGGAACAGAATGGAATGTGGAATGGAATGTGGAATGGAGTGTGGAATGGAATGTTGAAAGGAACGGAATGGATTGTGGAACAGAAGATGGAATGGAATGTGGAATGGAACGGAATGGAATGCGGAATGGAATGGAATGGAATGCGGAATGGCATTCAATGGAATGGAGAATAGAATGGAATGGAAAGGAGTGTGGAATAGAATGGAATGGAATGTGGAATGGAACGGAAAGAGTGTGGAATGGAATGGAATGGAATGGAATGCGAATTGAAATGTGGAATGGAATGTGGAAAGGCATGAAATGGAACGTGGAATGGAATGGAATGGAATGTGGAATAGAATGGAATGGAACGTGGAATGGAACGTAGAAAGGAATGGAATGTAAAGTGGAATATAACGTGGAATGGAATGGAATGGAACGTGGAACGAACGAGGAATGGAACTTGGAAAGGAATGAAATGGAACCTGGAATGGAATGTGGAATGGAATGGAATGGAACGTGGAATGGAACGTGGAATGAAACGGGGATTGGAAAGTGGAATGGAATGGAATGGAATGTGGAATCCAAAGAAGAATGGAATGGAATTTTGAATGGATTTTGGAATGGAATGCAATGGAACATGGCATGAAATTTGGAATGGACTGTGGAATAGAATGTGGAATGAAATGAATGTAATGCGGAATGGAATGTGAAATGAAACGTGGAATGGTATGGAATGGAATGTTTAATGGAATGAAATGGAATGTGGAATGGGATGGAATGGAATATGGAATGGAATGGAATGGAATGGAATTGAATGTGGAATGGAAAGGAAAGGAAATGAATGGAAGGGAAAGTGGAATGGAATGCAATGTAACGTGGAAAGGAATGGATTCGAATGTGGAATGGAATGTGGAATGGAATGGAATGGAATGTGGAATGGTATGGAACGAAATGAAATGGAATGTGGAATGTAACATAATGGAATGGAATGGAATGTTTAACTGAATGGAACGGAATGTGGAATGGAATGTGGAATGGAATGGGATGGAATGTGGAATGGAATCTGGAATGTAATGGAATGTAATGGAATATGGAATGGAATGGAATGGAGTGGAATGGAAAGTTGAACAGAATGGAATGGAATGTGGAACGGAATGGAACGGAATGTGCAATGGAATGGAATCTACTATGGAATGTGGACTGGAATGGAATGGAATGTTGAATGGAATGTGAAATGGAATGGGATGGAATGTAGAATGGAAAGTGGAATGCGTTGGAATTGAATGGAATGTGGAATGGAATGGAATGGAATGTCTAAAGGGGTGTGGAATGGAATGGAATGGAACGTGAAATGGATTGTGGAACGGAACATGGAACGGAACGTGTAAGGGAATGCAATGGAATACAACGCGGAATCGAATGCAATGTGACGTGGAATGGAATGGATTGGAATGTGAAACGGACTGTGAAATGGAATGGAATGGAACGTGAAAGGGATAGTGGAACGGAACGTGGAACGGAATGCGTAATGGAATGCAACCTGGAATGGTATGGAATGTGCAATGGAATGGAATGGAATCTTGAATGGAAGGGAATGGAATCGAATGGAATTTGGAATGCAATGGAATGGAATGGAATGTGGAATGGAATGGAAGCGAATTTGGAATGGAATATGGAATGGATTGGGATGAAAAGTGGAATGGAATATTTAATGGAACGGAATGCAATGTGGAATGGAATGTCGAACGTAAGGTAATGTAATCGGGAATGGATTGTTGAATGGAATGGAATCGAATGTGGAATAGAATGGTAGGGAAAGTGGAAAGGACTGCAATGGAATAGAAAGGAATGTGAAATGCAATACGGAATGGAATGGAATGGAATGCGGAATGGAATGGAATGGAAAGTAGAATGTAAAGGAATGGAATGGAATGGAATTTGGCATTGAATGTAATGGAATGTAGAAAGGAATGGAATGGAAAATGGAACGGAATGTATAATGGAATGGAATGGAATGTGGAATGGAATGTGGAGTGGAATGGAATGCAATGCAGAATGGAATATGGAATGGAATGGAATGGAATGTTTAATGGCGTGGAATGGAATGTGGTACGGAAGTGAATGAAATGTGTAATTCAATGGAGTGGAATGTGGAATGTAATGTAATGGAAGGGAATGGAATGTGGAATGGAATATGGAATGGAAGGTGGAATGGAATGTAATGGAATGTGGAATGCAATGGGTTGGAATGTGGAATGGAATGTGGAATGGAATGGAATTGAATGTAATATGGAATGGAAAGTGGAATGGAATGGAATGGAAAGGGGTATGGAATGAAATGGAATGTGAAACGACATGGAATGGAATGGAATGGAAAGTGAAATTGAATGGAATGGAATGCGGAATGGAATGGAAATGAAATGTGGAGTAGAATGGAATGGAATGTGGAATCCAATGGGATGGAATGTGGAGTGGACTGTGGAATGGAATGGAATTGAATGGAATGTGGAATGGAATGGAATATTGAACGAAATTGAATTGAATGTGGAATAGATTGGAAAGGAATGTGGAATTCAATGTAGAAGGTAATGGAATGGAATGTGGAACGGAATGTGGAATGGAATGGAATGGAATGTGGAATGGAATGGAATTGAATGGTGGAATGGAATGTGGAATGGAATGGAATGGAATTGAACGGTGGAATGGAATGTGGAATGGAATGGAATGGAACGTGGAATGGAATGGTAAGGAATGTGGAACGGAATGAAAGGGAATTTGGAATGGAATGGAATGGAATGTGAAACGGAATGGAATGGACCGTGGAAAGGAATGGAATGGAAAGTGGAATTTAATGGAATGGAATATGGACTGACATGGAATGAAATTGAATGTGGAATGGAATGGAATGGAATGTGGAATTGAATGGAATGTAATGTCGAATATAATTTGGAATGGAATGGAAAGGAATTCAGAACGGAATGGAAAGGAATGGAATGGAATGTAGTGGAAAAAAACATGGAATGGAACCTGCAGAGGAACGTGGAATGGAATGTGGAATAGAATTGTATGCAATGTGGAATGGAATGTGTAATGGAATGGAATGGAATTTGGAATGGAATGTGGAATGGAATTGAATGGAACGTGGAATGGAATAGAATGCTATGGAATGTGGAATGGAATAGAATGGAATGGAATGGAATGGAATGGAATGTGCAATGGAATGGAATGGAAAACAATGGAATGTGGAATGGAATGGAATGGGAGACAGAATGGAATGTGGAATGGAATGGGATGTAGAATGGAATGTGGAATGGAATGGGATGGAAAGTGGAATGGAATTTGAATGTAATGGAATGGAATGGAAGGTGGAATGGAACGGAATGGAATTGAATTTGGGTAGGAATGGAATGGAATTTGGAATGGAATGGAATGGAATGTGGAATGGAATATGGAATGGAATGTGGAATGGAATGGAATGGTATGTGGAATGGTAAGGAATGGAATATGGAATGGAATGGAATGCAATGTGGAATGCAATTGAATTGGTTGAAATGGAAAGAGGAATGGAATTGAATGGAATGTGGAATGAAATGTGGAATGGAAAGTGGAACTATATTGAATGGAATGTGGAATGGAATGTGGAAAACAATGGAGTGGAATGTGGAATGGCATGGAATGGAATGTGAAATGGAATGGAATTGAAGGGAATGAAATGTGGAATGGAGTGGGATGGAATGTGGAATGGAATGGAATGCAATATGGATTGGGAGGAAAAGGAATGGAATGTGAAATAAAATGGAATGTAATAGAATGGACTGGAATAGGGAATGGAATGGAAATTAATGTGGAATGGAATGGAATGGAATGTTGAATTAAATTTGGAATGGAAACTCATGGAATGTGGAATGGAATGTGGAATGGAATCGAATGTTATGGAATGTGGAATGGAATGGAATATAATCGAATATGGAACCGAATGGAATTGAATGTGGAACGGAATGGAATGGAATGTGGAATGGAATTGAATGTGGAACGGAATGGAATGGAATGTGGAATGCAATGGAATGTGGATTGGAATGTGGAATGGAATGTGTAATTGAATAGAATGGAATGGAGTGTGGAATGGAATGGAACGTGGAATGCAATGGAATGGAATGCGGAATGGAGTTGAATGGAATGTGGAGTTTAATGGAATTCATTGTTAAATGGAAAGGAATGCGGAATGCAATGGAATGGAATGGAACGAAAGATGGAATGGAATGGAAGGGAAAATGTGGAATGGAATATGGAACGGAATGTGGAATGGAATGTGGAATGGAATATGGAAAGGAATGTGAAATGTAACAGAGTTGAATGTGAAATGGAATGGAATGAAATGTGGAATGGAATGTGAAATGGAATCGAATCGAATATGGAATAGAATGGAATCGAATGTTGAATAGAATGGAATATGGAATGGAATGGAATGTGGACTGAAATATGGAAAGGAATGTGGAATGGAATGAGGAAAGGAATGTGGAATGTAACTTAATGGAATGTGAAATGGAATGGAATGAAATGTGGAATGGAATGTGCAATGAAACGTGGAGTGGAACGGAATGGAATGCGGAAGGGAATGTGGAGTAGAGTGTGGAATGGAATGTGGAAAGGAACGGAATGAAAAGTGGCATGGAAAGTGGAAAGTATTGTGGAAAGGAACGTAAAATGGAATGGAGTGGAATGTGGAATGGAACGTGGAATGGAATGTGGAAAGGATTGCAATGTGGAAAGCAATGGAATGGAATGTGGAATGGAATGGAATGGAGTGATGAATGGAATGGAATGGAATGTGCTCTGGAATGTGGAATGGAATGGAATAGAATGTGGAATGGAAGGTGTAATGGAACGTCGAATGGAATGTAGAATAGAATGTAACGGAATGGAATTTAATGTGGAATGGAATGTGGAATGCAATGTGGAATGGGACGTGGAATGGAATGGAGTGGAATGTGGAATGGAACATGGAATGGTATTGAAAACAATGCGCAATGGAACTTGGAATGGAAAGTGGAATGGAACGTGGAATGGAATGTGGAAGGGAGTGTGGAATGGAGAGTGTAATGGAATGGAATGGATCATGGAATCGAAAGGCATGGAATGTGGAATGGAGTGGAATCGAATGTGGAAGGGGATGGAATGGAAAGTGAAACGGAATGGAATGGAACGTGGAATAGATTGTGGAAAGTAATGTGGAATAGAATCTGGAATGTAATGGAATGGAATCTGGAATGTTATTGAAAGGAATGTGGAAAGGTATGGAATGGAACGTGGAATAGAATGGAGTGGAAAGGAAAGTGGAATAGATTGGAATGGAATGGAATTTGGAATAAAATGGAATGGAATGGAATGGAATGTTGAATGAAATGGAATGGAATGTGGAATGCAATGTAGTGGAATTGAATGTGAAATTGAATGGAATGCAATGTGGAAAGGAATGGAATGGAATGTGGAATGGAATGGGATCGAATGTGGAATGGAATGGAATGGAACGTAGAATGGAATGTGTAATTGAATGGAATGGAATGTGGAATGGAAAGCAATGTGGAATAGAATGTAAAGGAATTCAATGAGGGATGGAATGTGGAATGTAATTGAATTGAATGTGGAATTTAATGGAATAGAATGTGGAAAGGAATTCAAGGGAATGTGGAATGGAATGTGTTATGAAATGTGTAATGGAATAGAATGGAATGTGTAATGGAATGTGGAATAGAATGTGGAATGGAATGGAATGTGGAATGGAATGTGGTATGGAAAGTATTGGAAAGCTTAAATGGAATGGAAGGGAATGTGGATTGGAATGGAATGCAATATGAAATGGAGTGGAATGGAACGTGGAATGGAATGGAATCCAATACTGAATGGAATGGAAAGGAATGGAATGTGTAATGTAATGTGGAATGGAACGTAACGGAATGTGCAATGGAACGGAATGGAATATGGAATGGAATGTTGATTGGATTTTGGAATAGAAACTGGAACGGAATGGAATGGATTGTGCAATGGAAAGTGGAATGTAATTGAGTGAGACATGGAATGCAACTTGGAATGGAAAGTGGAATGGAACGTGGAATGGAATGTGGAATGTAGCGTGGAATGGGATACAGAATGGAATGTGGAATGGAATGGAATGGAATGTGGAATGGAATGGAATTGATTGGAATGGAATGTGGAATGGAATGCAATGGAATGTGGAATGGAATGCAATGGAATCTGGAGACTTATGGAATGGAACGAGGAATGCAACATGGAATTGAACGTGCAATGTACCGTGGAATGGAATGTGGAAAGGAAAGTGGAATAGAACGTAGAATGGAACATGGAATGGAACGTAGAATGGAAAGTGGAACGTAATGTGGAAAGGAACGAGGAATGGACAGTGAAATGTAATGTGCAATGGAAAGCAATGGAATGGGGAATGGAATGAAATGTGGAATGGAATCGATTGGAATTTGGAATGGAATAGAATGCAATGGAACGTGGAATTGAATGGAATGGAATGTAGAATGGAAGATGGAAAGGAACGTAGAATGGAACGTGGAATGGAACGTAAAATGGAACGTGGAATGGAAAATAGAATGGAATGTTCAATGGAACGTGGAATGGAATGTGGTTTGGAAAGTGGAATGTAATGTGGAATGGAAAGGGATGTAATGTGGAATAGAAGGGAATGGAATGTGGAATGGAATGGAATGGAATGTGGCATGGAATGGAATGGAAATTAGAATATAATTTGGAATGGAATGAAAAGGATTTCAGAATGGAATAGAATGGAACGGAATTGAATGGATTAGAATGGAATGGAATGGAACGTGGAATGGAATGTGGAATGCAATGTGGAATGGAATCGAATGGAATGTGGAATGGAAGAGAATGGAATCTGGAGTGGACTGTGGAAAGGAATTGAATGGAGTGGAAAGTGGAATGTGATGGAATGGAACATGGAATGGAATGTGGAATGGAAAGTGGATAGGAAGGGAAACGTATGGAATGGGGAATGGAATGAAATGGAATGGAACGGAATGGATTGGAAAGTGAAATGGAATATAATGGAATGTGGAATGGAATGGAATCGAATGTGGAATGGAATGGAATGGAATGGAAAGTGGAATGGTAGGGAATGGAATGTTGAATACAATGGAATGGACTGGAATTGAACGTGGAATTCAGTAGAATGGAAAGTGGAATGGAATGGAATGGAATGTGGAATGGAATGAGGAATGGAAAGTGGAATTTAATGTGGAATGGAATGTGGAATGCAACGTGGAATGGAATGGAATGGTAAGCAACGGTTTGTGGAATGGTATGTGGAATGGAATGGAATGGTATGGAATGTGGAATGGAAAGGAATGAAGTGTGGGATGGAATGGAATGGTATGGAATGTGGAATTTAAAGGAATTGAATGTGGATTGGAAAGGAATGGAATGTGGAATGGAATGTGGAATAGAATGGAATTGTGTGGAATGTGGAATGGAATGGAATGGAATGGAATGTGGAAGGGAATAGAATGGAAGGAATAATGGAATGGAATGGAATGTTTAATTTAATGGAGTGGAATGTAATGTGGAATGGAATGGAATGGAATGGAATGCGGAATGGAATGGAAAGTGAAATGGAATGGAATGGAATGCTATGGAATGTGGAATGGAAATTAATGGAATATGGAAGAGAATGGAATGGTATGGAATCTGGAATGGAATGGAATGGAATGGAATGTGGAATGGAACAGAATGGAATGTGGAATGGAATGGAATGGAATGTGGAATTTAATGGAAAGGAATCGATTGTGGAGTGGAATGCAATGGAATATGAATGCGGAATGGAATGGAACGCAATGTGGAAAGCGATGGAATGGAAAGGAATGGAATATGGAATTGAACGGAAGGGAATGTGGAATGGAATGGAATGGAATGTCAGATGGAATGGAATGGAATAGGGAATGGAAGGTGGAATGGAACGGAATGTGGAATGGAATGGGCAATGGAATGTGGAATGGAATGTGTAATGTAAGGTGGAATGAAATGTGGAATGCAATGTTCAATGAAAACGAATGGAATGTAGAATGGAAACGAATGGAATGTGGAAAGGAATGTGGAATGGAATGGAATGGAATGTGGAAAGGAATGTTGAATGGAATGGAATGTGGAATATAATGGAATGTGGAATGGAATGGAATGGTATGTGGAATGGAACAGTAAGGAATGTGGAATGGAATGGAATGGAATGTGGAATTTAATAGAAAGGAATCGATTGTGGAGAGGAATGGAATGGAATATGAACGCGGAATGGAATGGAACGCAATGCGGAAAGGGATGGAATGGAATGGAATGGAATGTGGAATTGAACTGAAGGGAATGTGGAATGGAATGGAATGGAATGTCAAATTGAATGGAATGGAATGTGGAATGGAAGGTGGAATGGAAGGGAATGTTGAATGGAATGGGCAATGGAATGTGGAATGGAATGTGTAATGTAATGGGCAATGGAATGTGGATTGGAATGTGTAATTTAATGTGTAATGTAATGTGGAATGAAATGTGGAATATAATGTTGAATGAAAACGAATGGAATGTAGAATGGAAACGAATGGAATGTGGAAAAGAATGTGGAATGGAATGGAATGGAATGTGGAATGGAATGTGGAATGGAATGGAATGGTATGTGTAATGGAACAGAATGGAATGTGGAATGGAATGGAATGTGGAATTTAATGGAAAGGAATCGATTGTGGAGTGGAATGGAATGGAATATGAATGCGGAATGGAATGGAACGCAATGTGGAAAGGGATGGAATGGAATGGAATGGAATGTGGAATTGAACGGAAGGGAATGTGGAATGGAATGGAATGGAATGTCAAATGGAGTGGAATGGAATGGGGAATAGAAAGTGGAATGGAAGGGAATGTGGAATGGAATGGGCAATGGAATGTGGAATGGAATGTGGAATGGAATGTGTAATGTAATGTGGAATGAAATGTGGAATGCAATGTTGAATGAAAACGAATGGAATGTAAAATGGAAACGAATGGAATGTGGAAAGGAATGTGGAATGGAATGGAATGGAATGTGGAATGAAATGTGGAATGGAATGGAATGGAATATGGAATGGAAAGTGGAATGGAATGGAATGGAAAGTGGAATGAAATGCAATGGAATGGTATGAAATATGGAAAAGAATGGAGTGGAATATGCAAAGGAATGTGGAATAGAAGGTAGAATGGAACATGAAAAGGAACGTGGAATGGAACGTGGAATGGAAAGTGGAATGAAATGGAATGCAGAAAGGAAATTACTGCAATGTGGAAAGGAATGGAATGCTATGGAATGTGGAATGGAATGGAATGGAAAGGAATGGAATGTTGAATGGAATAGAATGGAATTTGGAATGGAATGGAGTGGAATGTGGAATGGACTGAAATGCAATGTGGATTGGAATGCAATGGAATGAAATGTGGACTGGAATGGAACAGAATGGATTAGAATGCAGAAGGAAATCAAATGAAATGTTTAATGCAATGTAACTGAATTGAACGTGGAATGGAAAGGAATGGAATGTGGAATAGAATGGAATGGAATGTGGATTGGAACGTGGAATGCAAAGGAATGGAATGCGGAATAGAATGTGGAATGCAATGGAATGGAATGTGGAATGGAATGTGGAATGGAATGTGGTACGGTATTGAATGGAATGTGGAATGCAATGTGAATGCAATGTGGAATGGAACATAATGTAATATGGTTGGAATGTGGAATGTAAAGTGTAATGGATTGGAATGGAATGTGGAATGTAATGTGTAATGGAATGGAATAGAAGGTGGAATGGAACATGGAATGGAAATTGGAAAGGAACGTGGAATGGAATGTGGAATGGAACGTGGAATGGAAAGGAATGGAATGGAATGGAATGTGGAAAGGAAAGAAATTGAATGGAATGGAATGTGCAATGGAAGGGAATGGAACGTAGAAGGGAATGGACTGCAATGGAATGTGGAATAGAATGGAATGGAATGTGGAATGGAAAGAAAGGAATGCGGAATGGAATGGAACGTTGTGGAACGGGGAATTGAATGGAATGATACGGAATGTGGAGTGGAATGGAATGGAATCGAAAGTGGAATGGAATGGAAAGGTATGTGGAAAGGAATGGAAAGGAATGTGGAATGGAATGGCATGGAATGGAATGGAATGTGAAACAGAATGTGGAATGGACTCTGAAATGGAATGTGGAATGGAATGTGAAACAGAATGAAAAGGAACGTGGAATGGAAGGGAATGGAACATGGAATGCAATGGAACAGAACGTGGAATGGAACATGGTATTGAGTGGTATGGCAAATGGAATGCAATGGAATGGAACATGGCATCGAACATGGAATGGAAAGTGGAATGGCACATGGAAAGGAACGTGGAATGGAATGTGGTTGGAATGTGGAATGGAATGGAATGGAATGTGGAATGGAATGAGGAATTGAATGTAAAGGAATGTATAATGGCATGTGGAATGTAATGTGGAATGGAATGTGGAATAGAACGATAGAGAATGTGGAATGGAATGTGGAATAGAACGATAGAGAATGTGGAATGGAATGTGGAATGGAACGTGGAATGGAACGTGGAGCGGAATGGAATGGAAGGTGGAATGGAATGCGGAAAGGAATGGAATGGAATGTGGAATGGAATTTGGAATGGAATATCGAATGGGATGGAATGCAATGTGGAATGGAATGTGGAGTGGAATGGAATGGAATGTGCAATGGAATGAAATAGAATGAGGAATGGAATTTGGAATGGAATGTTGAGTGAAATGTGGAATGAAATGTAAAATGGAATGTTGAGTGGAATGTGGAATGGAATGTGGAATGGAAAGTAATGGAATGTGGAATGTAATGTGGAATGGAATTTGGAATGGAAAGTGGAATGGAATGGAATGGAATGGAATGGAATGGAATATGGAATGGAATGTGAAATACAATGGAATAGAACATGGAGTGGGATGTGGAATGGAACGTGGAAGGGAACGTGGAATTGAATGAAATGTGGCATGCAATGGAATGGAATGTGGAACGGAATCTGAAATGAAATGTGGAATTTAATGTTGAATGTAATGTTGAATGGAATGGAAAGGGATGTGGAATGTACTGTGGAAAGGAATATTCAATGGAATGTGGAATGGAATGTGGAAGGGAACATGGAATGGAATGGAAAGGCATGTGCAATGGAATGTGGAATGGAATGGAATGGAATGTGGAAAGGAGTGTGAAATGGAATGCAATGGAATGTGGAATGGAATGAGGAATTGAATGTAAAGGAATGTAGAATGGCATGTATAATTTAATGTGGAATCGAATGTGGAGTAGAACGGTAGGGAATGTGGAATGGAATGTGGAATGGAACGTGGAATGGAAAGTGGAGCGGAATGGAATGGAACGTGGAATGGAATGCAGAATGGAATGGAATGGAATGTGGAATGGAATTTGGAATGGAATATCGAATGAAATGGAGTGCAATGTGGAATGGAATGTGGAGTGAAATGGAATGGAATGTGGAATGGAATGAAATAGAATGAGGAATGGAATGTGGAATGGAATGTTGAGTGGAATTTGGAATGGAATGCAATGGAATGTGGAATGAAAGGTGAAATGGAATGTTGAGTGGAATGTGGAATGGAATGTGGAATGGAAAGGAATGTAATGTGGAATGGAATGTGGAATGGAAAGTGGAATGGAAAGGAATGTAATGTGGAATGGAATGTGGAATGGAAAGTGGAATGGAATGGAATGGAATATGGAATGGAACGTGGAATGCAATGGAATAGAACATGGAGTGGAACGTGGAATGGAACGTGGAAGGGAACGTGGAATGGAATGAAATGCGGCATAAAATGGAATGGAATGTGGAATGGAATGTGAAATGGAATGTGGAATTTAATGTTGAATGCAATGTTGAATGGAATGGAAAGGGATGTGGAATGTACTGGGGAATGGAATCTTCAATGGAATGTGGAATGGAATGTGGAAGGGAACATGGAATGGAATGGAACGGAATGTGCAATGCAATGTAGAATGGAACGGAATTGAATGTGGAATGGAATGGATTGGAATGTGGAAAGGAATGTGGAACGGAATACAATGGAATGTGGAATGGAAAGGAATGGAATGTGGAATGGAATGTGGAATGGAACGGAATAGAATGTGGAATGGCAGGTGGAACGGATTATGGAATCCAATGTGGAATGGAAGGGAATGAATCATGGAATGGAATGTGTAATGGAGTGTGGAATGGAATGAGGAATGGAATGTGAAATTGAATGTAATGTAATGTGGAATGGAATGTAGTGGAATGTGGAATGGATTTGAATGGAATGTGGAATGGAATGGAATGTAAGGTGGAATGTAACATGGCATGGAATAACGAAGGGAATTGAATGGAATGTGGAATGGAATGGAGCGGAATGTGGAATAGAATGGAATGCAATGGAATGTGTAATGGAAAGCGGAATATAATCGAATGGAAAGTGGGATGGAATGCAATGGAATGTGGAACGGAATGTAGTGGAATATGGAACGGAATGGAACTTGGAATGGAATGCAAGGGAATGTGGATTGGAATGGAATGGAATTTGGAATGGAATGGAATGGAATGCAATGGAATGGAAAGTGAAATTTAATGAGAATTGAATGTGAAATGGAATGTGTAATTGAATGTGGAATGTAAAGTGGAATGGAATGAAATGGAAAGCGGAATGGAGTGGAATGGATCATGGACTGGAAGCTGGAATGCATCGTGTAGGGAAACGTGGAATGTAATGAAATGTGGAATGGAATGGAATGGAATGCGGAATGACATGTAAAACGGAATGTGGAATGGAATGCTGAATGGATTGTGGAATGAAATGGAATGGTAAGGAGTATGTAATCGAATGGAATGGAATGTGGAATGGAAATTGGAAAGGAACGTAGAATGGAAAGTGGAATGGAACTTGGAAAGTAATGGAAAGGAACGTGGAATGGAATGTGGAATGGAACGGGAAATGGAACATCGAAAGGAAAGGAACTGAAGGTGTAATGGAGTGTAAAATGGAATGGAATGGAATGTGGAATGGATTGTGGAATGGAATGTGGAATGGAACGGAATGGAATGTGGAAAGGAATGTGGAATGAAATGTTGAATGGAATGATTAATGGAATGTGGAATGGAATGGAATGGAATGTGGAATGGAATACGGAATGGAATGTGGAATGGAACGGAAGTAATGTGGAATGGAATGTGGAATGGAATGTGGAAAGGAAACTGGAACGGAATGGAATGGAATGTGGAATGGAACGTGGAATGTATTGGAATGGAACGTGGATAGGAACGTGGAATGGAACGTGGAATGCAACGTGGAATGGAATGTGGAGTGGAATGGAATGGAATGTGGAATGGAATGGAATGCCATGTGGAATGAAATGTGGAATGGAACGTGGAATGGAATGTGGAATTGAATGGAATGGAATGTGGAATGGAATGTGGAGTGGAGAGTGGAATCGAATATGGAGTGGAACAGAATGCAAATTGTTATGGAATTTGTAATGGAATAGTTGAATGGAACTTGGAATGGAATGGGACATGAAATGGATCGTGGAATGGAACGTTTAATGGAACAGAATAGAACATTGAATGGAAAGTGGAATGGAATGTGGAAAGGATTGGAATGGAATGTGTAATGGAATGCATTGTAATATGTAATGGAATGTGAAATGGAACATGTAATGGAATGTTGAGTGGAATGGAATGGAATGTGGAAGGGAATGTGGAAGGGAACATGGAATGGAATGGAATGGAATGTGGAATAGAATGTGGAATAGAATGTGGAATGGAATGTGGAAAGGAATGGAATGGAATGGAATGTGGATTCGAATGTGGAATAGACTGTGGAATGGAATGTGTAATGGAATGGAATTGAATGTGGAATGGAGTGTATATCAATGTGGAAAGGATGTGGAAGGGAATGCAATGGAATGTGGAATGATATGTGGAATAGAAAGTGGAATGGAATGTGGAAAGGAATGGAATGGAATGTTCAATGGAATGTGGAATTGAGTGTGAACTGGAAAGTAGAATTGAACGGAATGGAATGTGGAATGGAACGGGGAATGGAGTGTGGAATGGAATGCAATGGAATCTGGAATGGAAAGGAATGGAAAGTGGAATGGAATGGAAAGGAATGTGGAATGGAATGGGGAATGGAATGTGGAGTGGAACGTGGAACGCAATGGAATGGAATGTGGAATGGAACGTGTAATGGTATGGAATGGAAAGTCGAATGGAACTTCGAAAGGAAAAAGGAATTGAACGTGGAATGTAATGTGTAATGGAAGGTACACTGGAATGTGCAAGGGTTATTGGAATGGAATGTGGAATGGAACGTGGAATGGAATGTACATTGGAATGTATTGGAATGTGGAATGGAATGTGGAATGGAATTCAATGGAATATGGAATGGAATGTGGAATGGAATATGGAATGGAATGGAGTGAATTGTTTAATGGTATGTGGATAGGAATTAAATGGAATGTGGAATGGAGTGCAATGGAACGTGAAATGGAATGTGGACTGGAATGCATTGGAATGTATTCCATTCCATTGAATGTATCCCATTCCACTTAATGCATTGCATTCCATTGACTGTATTCCATTCCATTGAATGCAATGGAATGGAATGTGGAATGGAACGGAATGAAATGTGGAATGGAATGTGAAATGAAATGTGGAAAGGAATGTGGAATGTAATGGAATGCAATGTGGAATGGAATGTTGAATGGAGTGGAATTGAATGTGGAATGGAATGTGAAATTGAATGTGGAATGGAATGTGGAATATAATATAGAATGATGTGGAATGGAATATGGAATTGAATGGAATGTAATATGGAATGGAATGTTGAATGGAATGGAATTGAATATGGAATGGAATGGAATGGATTGAGAAATGGAATGTGAAATGGAATGTGGAATGGATTGTGGAATGTAATGGAATGGAATGTGGAATGGCTTGTGGAATGGATTGTGGAATGGAATTGAATGGAATGTGGAATGGAATGGGGAAAGGAACGTGGTATGGAACGTGGAACAGAATGGAATGGAATGTGGAATGGAACGTGTAATGGTATGGAATGCAACGTGGAATGGAACGTTGAATGGAACTAGAAATTGAACGTGGAATATCATGTGGAAAGGAAGGAACACTGGAATGTGCAATGGAATGTAGAATGGAATGTGGAATGGAACGTGGAATTGAATGTGCAATGGAATGTAATGGAATGTGGAATGGAATGTGCAATGGAATGGAATGAAATGTGGAATGAAATGGAATGGGATGTGGAATGCAATGTGGACTGGAATGCATTGGAATGTGGAATGGATTGTGTAATGGAATGGAATGGAATGTGCAATGTAATGTGGAATGGAATGTGGTATTGAACATGGAATGGAATGTGAAAAGCAACGTGGAATGGAATATGCAGTGGAAAGTGGAATGGAATGGGGAATATAATGGAATGGAACGTGGAATGGGACGTGGAACTGAAAGAATGGAAGGTGGAGTGGAACGTGGAAGGAGGAAGGGAACTTGGAATTCTAAGTGGAATGGAACTAGGAATGGAATGTGGAATGGAATGGAATGGAATGGAATGGAAAGGAATTTGAAATGGAATGGAATGTGGAATGGAATGGAATGGGATGGAATTTGAAATCGAATGGAATTGAATTTAGAATGGAATGCAATGGAATATGTGATGGAATGGAATGGAAAGTGGAATGGAATGGAATGGAATCGAATGTGGAATGGAATGGAATGGAATGTGGAATGCAATGGAATGGAATGAAATATGGAATGGAATTTGTAATGGAATCAAATGCAATTTGAAATGGAATGTAATGTAATATGGAATGGAATAGAATGGAATGTGCAATGGAATGTAATGGAACGTGGAATGGAATGGAAAACAATGTGGAATGGAATGGAATGGAATGCGTAATGGAATGTGGAATGAATTGGAAGGGATCGTGGAATGGAATGGAATGGAGTGTGGAATGGAATGTGTACTGGAACACAATGGAATGTGAAAGGGAATGTGTAATGGAATGTGGATTAGACTGTCAAATGTAATGGAATGGAAAGTGGAATTGAACGTGGAATGGAATGGAATGGAATGCGGTGTGGAATGTGGGATGGAATGGAATGGAGTGTGGAATGCATTGTGGAATGCAATGTGGAATGGAAAGTGGAATGGAATGGAGTGGATTGTGGAATGCAATGTGAAGTGGAGTGTAATGGAATGTGAAATGGAATTTGGATTGGAATGTGGAATAGAAAGTGGAATGGAACGTCGAATGTTATGCGCAATGGAATGGAATGGATCGTGTAATGGTATGTGGAATGGGATGGAATGGAATGTGTAATGGGATGGAATTGAATGAGGAATGGAATGTGGAAATGAAAGTGGAATGGAATGGAATGTAATGGGGAATGGATTTTGGAATTTAATTGAATGGACCTTGCAATGGAAAGTAGAATGGAACGTGGAATGGAAAGTGGAATGGAAAGGAATGGAATGTGAAATGGAATGCGGAATGGAATGGAGTGGAATGTGGTATGGAATGTTTAATGGAATGTTGAATGGAATGATTAATGGAATGTGGAATGGAATGGAATGGAAAGTGGAATGGAATGTGGAATTGAATGTGGAATGGAATGTGGAATGGAACGGAAGTTATGTGGAATGGAACGTGGAAAGGAATGATGAAAGGAAACTGGAACGGAATGGAATGTGGAAAGGAAACAGGAACGGAATGCAACGGAATGTGGAATGGAGCGTGGAATGGGATACAGAATGGAATGTGGAATGGAATGGAATGGAATGGAATTGATTGGAATGGAATGTGAAATGGAATGCAATGGAATGTGGAATGGAATGCAATGGAATGGAATGCAATGGAATCTGGAGACTTATGGAATGGAACGAGGAATGGAACATGGAATTGAAAGTGCAATGTACTGTGGAATGGAATGTGGAAAGGAAAGTGGAATAGAACGTAGAATGGAACGTGGAATGGAACGTAGAATGGAAAGTGGAACGTAATGTGGAAAGGAACGAGGTATGGACAGTGGAATGTAATGTGCAATAGAAAGCAATGGAATGGGGAATGGAATGAAATGTGGAATGGAATCGATTGGAATTTGGAATGGAATAGAATGCAATGGAACGTGGAATTGAATGGAATGGAATGTAGAATGGAAGATGGAATGGAACGTAGAATGGAATGTGGAATGGAACGTAAAATGGAACGTGGAATGGAAAATAGAATGGAATGTTCAATGGAACGTGGAATGGAATGTGGTTTGGAAAGTGGAATGTAATGTGGAATGGAAAGGGATGTAATGTGGAATAGAAGGGAATGGAATGTGGAATGGAATGGAATGGAATGTGGAATGGAATGGAATGGAATATGGAATGGAAAGTGGAATGGAATGGAATGGTGTGTGGAATGGAAAAGAATGGAATTTGGAATGCAATGTGGAATGGAATGAAATAAAATGTTTAATCGAATGGAATGGAATGTGGAATGGAATGGAATGGAATTTGGAATGGAATGAAATGGAATTGAATGGAATGTGGAATGGAATGAAATGGAATTGAATGGAATGTGGAATGGAATGGAATGGAATTTGGAATGTGATGCAATGGAATGGAATTTGAAATGGTATGGAAAGTAATGTGGAACAGAATGGAATGGAAAATAATGTGGAACAGAATGGAATGGAATGTGGAATGGAATGGAATGGAAAGTGGAATGCAATGTGGAATGGAATTGAATGGAAAATGGAATGGAATGAAATGTGGAATGGAATGGAATGGAATGGGGAATGCAATGGAGTGGAATGGAAAGTGAAATGGAATGGAAATGAATGTGCAATGGAATGGAATGGAAAGTTGAATGGAATGGAATGGAACATGGAATGCAATTGAATGACATCTGCAATGCAATTTGGAATGGACTGGAATGAAATGTGAAATGGAATATGGAATAGAATGGAACGGAATGTGGAATGGAAAGGAATGGAATGGAATGTTGAATGGAATGGAATGGAATGCAATGTGGACTGCAAGGGAATGGAAAGGAACGGAGTGTGGAATGGAATGGAATGTGCAAAGGAATGGAACGCAAAGTGAAATCGAATGGAAAGCAACTTGGAATGCAATGGAATGCAAGGTGGAAAGGAATGGAAAGGAAGGAGGAATGGAAAGGAATGGAATGGTATGCCATGGAATGGAATCAGGAATGGAATGGAATGTGGAATGGAAGGGAATTTAGAATGGAATGGAATGGAATGTGGAATGGAAAGGAAGGGAATGTGGAATGGTAAGGAATGGCATGTGCAATGGAATGGAATGGAATGTGGAATAGAATGGAATGGAATGTGGAATGGAATGGAAAGGAATGTGGAATGGAATGGAATGGAAAGTGGAATGGAATGGAATAGAATGTGGAAAGGAATTGCATGAAATCTGCAATGCAGTCTGGAATGGAATGGAATGAAATGTGGAATGGAATATAGAATGCAATGGAATGGATTGTGGAATGGAAAGGAATGGAATGGAACGTGGAATGGAATGGAATGGAATGGAATGGACTGCAATGTGGAATGGATTGTGGAATGGAAAGTGGAATGGAATGGGAAATGGAATGGAATGGAATGGAATGTCAAAAGGAATGTGGAATGCAATGTGGAATGGAATGGCATGGAATGGAATGGAATGGACTGTGGACTCGAATGGATTGGAATGTTGAACGGAATGGAGTGGAATGGAATGGAATTGAATGGAATCTGGAATGGAATTTAATGGAATGGAATGGAATGGAATGGGATAGAATGTGGAATGGAGCAGAATGGATTATGGAATGGAAAGTGGAATGGAATGGAATGGAATGTGGAATGGAATGTGGAATGGAATGTGGAATGGAATGGAATGGAGTGTGGAATTCAATGTGGAAGGGAATGGAATGGAACATTAAATGGAATGTGGAAAGGAATAGAAGGGAATGTGTAGTTGAATGTGAAATGGAATGCAGTGGAAAGTAATGGAATGTTGAAAGGAATGGAATGGAATACGGAATTGAAAGGAATAGAATATGGAATGGAATGTAATTGAATTGAATGGAATATGGAATGGAATGGAATTGAAAGGAATGGAATGCTGCGTGGAATGGAATGGAATGTGCAAAAGAATGCAATGGATGGGAATGTGGAATGGAATGATATGGAATGCGGAATAGAATGGAATTTAGGGTGAAAGGGAATGGAATGGAATGTGGAATGGAATGTGGAATGTGGAATGGAATGCGGAATGTAATGGAAAGGAATTGGGAATTTAAAGTGGAATGGAATGCAATGCAATGGAATGGTAATTGGAATGAAATGGAATGGAATATGGAATGCAGTGGAAAGCAATGTGGAGTGGAATGGGATGGAATTGACAGGAATGTGGAATGGAATGGAATGGAATGAGGAATGAAATGCAGATTGGAATTGAATGGAATCTGGAAGGGAATGTATTGCAATGTGTAATGGAATGGAATCGACTGTGAAATTGAAATGAATGCAATGGAAAGGGATTGAAAGTGGAAATGAATGGAATGGAATGGAATGTGGAATGGCATGGAATGGAATGGAAAGGAATGTGGAATGGAATGCAGTGGAATCTGGAACGGAATGTGGAATGGAATGGAATGGAATGGAATGGTATGTGGAATGGAATGAAATGGGATGTGGAAAGGAAGGTGGAGTGGAATGGAATGGAATGTGCAATGGAAAGTGGAATGGAATGCAATGAAATGTGGAATGAAATGGAAGGTAACGTGGAATTCAACGTGGGTAGTATTGCAATGGAATGTGGAATGGAATGGAACGTGGAATCGAATGGAATGGAAAGGAATGTGGAATGGAATGTGGAATGGAAAGGAATATAATGTGGAATGGAATGGAATGGAATGTGGAGTGGAAAGGAATGGAATTGAACGTGGAATGGAATGGAAAGGAACGTGGAATGGAACGTGGAATAGAATGGAATGGAAAGTGGAATGGAACATGGATTGGAATGGAATCGAAAGTGGAATGGAACGTGGAATGGAAAGTGGCATGGAACGCGGAATGGAACTAGGAATGGAATGGAATGGAACGTGGAATTGAATGGAATGGTATGTGGAATGGAATGGAATGGAACTTGAAATCGAATGGAATGGAATGTGGAATGGAATAGAATGGAATGGAATATGAACTGAAATTGAATGGAATGGAGTGGATTGTGGATTGGAGTGGAATGGAATGTGGAAAGGAATGTGAAATGGAATGGAATCGAATGTGGAATGGAATGTTGAATGGAATGGAATAGAATGTGGAATGGAATGTGGAATGGCGTGGAATGGAATGTGTATTGCAATGGAATGGAACGGAATGGAACGTGGAGGGGAATCAAATGAAACATGGAATGGAATGGAACGGAACGAAGAATGGAAAGGAATGGAATGTGGAATGGAACGTGGAATTGAAAGGAATGCAATGGAATGTGGAATGGAATGTGGAATGAAAATGAATGGAATGTGAAATGGGACGTGGAATGTAATGGATAGGAAAGTGGAATGTAATGGAATGCAATGTGAAATGCAAGAAGGAATGGAATATTATGGAACTTAAAATGGACTGGAATGGAATCTAGAATGGAATGGAATGGAACGTGGAATGGAATGGAATAGAATGTGGAATGTAATGGAATTGAAACTGGAATGCAATGGAATGGAATGTGGAAAGGAATGGAATGGCACGGAATGTGGAATGAATCTAGAATGGAATGGCATGGAATGTGTAATGGAATGGAATGGCATACAGAATGGAATGGAATGGAATATGGAATGGAATGTGTAATGGAATGGAATGGAATGAGGAATGGAATGGAATGTGGAAGGGAATGGAATGGAATGTGGAATGGAAAGTGGAATGGAATGGAATGGTATGTCGAATGGAAAAGAATGGAATTTGGAATGCAATGTGGAATGGAATGAAATAAAATGATTAATCGAATGGAATGGAATGTGGAATGGAATGGAATGGGATGTGGAATGGAATGAAATGGAATTGAATGGAATGTGGAATGGAATGAAATGGAATTGAATGGAATGTGGAATGGAAAGTAATGGAATTTGGAATGCGATGCAATGGAATGGAATGTGAAATGGAATGGAAAGAAATGTGGAAAAGAATGTTATGGAAAATAATGTGGAACAGAATGGAATGGAATGTGGAATGGAATGGAATGTGGAATGGAATGAAATGGAATGTGGAATGGAATGGAATGGAATGTGGAATACAATGTTGAATGGAATTGAATGGAAAATGGAATGGAATGAAATGTGGAACGGAATGGAATGTAATGGGGAATGCAATGGAGTGGAATGGATTTTGAAATGGAATGGAAAAGAATGTGGAATGGAATGCAATGGAATGTGGAATGGAATGGAATAGAATGTGGAAAGAAATTGCATGACATCTGCAACACAATCTGGAATGGAATGGAAAGGAATGTGGAATGGAATGCAATGGAATGTGGAATGGAATGGAATAGAGAGTGGAAAGAAATTGCATGGAATCTGCAACGCAATTTGGAATGGAATGGAATGAAATGTGGAATGGAATAGGGAATGGAATGGAATGCAATGTGGAATGGAAAGGAATGGAATGGAATGTGAAATGGAATGGAATGGAATGCAATGTGGAATGCAGGGGAATGGAATGGAACGGAGTGTGGAATGGAATGGAATGCGCAATGGAATGGAACGGAATGTGAAATCGAATGGAATGCAACTTGGAATGGAATGGAACGCAACGTGGAATGGAATGGAATGGAAGGAGGAATGGAAAGGAATGGAATGTTATGGAATGGAAATGAATGCAGAATGGAATGGAATGTTGATTTGAATGGAATTTAGAATGGAATGGAATGTGGAATGGAAAGGAATGGAATGTGGAATGGTATGGAAGGGAATGTGGAATGGAAGGGAATGGAATGTGGAATGGAAGGGATTGGAATGTGGAATGGAAGGGAATGGAATGTGGAATGAAATGGAATGGAAGGGAATGGAATGTGGAATGAAATGGAATGGAACGTGGAATGGAATGAAATGGAATATGTAATGGAATGGGGAAGCAAATGGAATGGAATGGAAGGGAATTTGGAATGGAATGTCATGTGATGTGGAATGGAATGGAATGGAATATGGAATGCAATGTGAAATGGAATGGAATGGAATGGAACGGAATGTGGAATGGAATGGAATGGAATGCAACGGAATGTGGAATGGAATGGAATGGAATACAGAATGGAATGGAATAGAATGTGAAATGGAATGTAATGGAATACCGAATGGAATGGAATGGAATGTGGAATGCAATCTAATGGAATGGAACGTGGAATGGAATGTAGAATGGAAATGAATGGAATGTGGATTGGAACGGAAAGTAATGGAATGTGGAATGGAACGGAAAGGAATGGAACGTGGAATAGAATTGAATGGAATGGGGAATGCAATGTGGAATGGAATGGAATGGAATGTGGATTGGAATGTGGATAGGAATGTGAAATGGAATATAATGCAAAGTGGAATGGAATTTGGAATGGAAAGGGATGGAATGTGGAATGGAAGGTGTAATGGAATGGAAAGGAAAGTGTAATGGAATGGAAAGGAATGTAAGAGAATGTGGAATGGAAGGTGGAATGGAATGGAATGGAACGTGGAATGGAATGTCGGATGGAATGGACTGGAACGTGGACTGGAAGGTGGAATGGAACGTGGAATGGAATGTGGAATAGAATCTCCATTGTGGAATGGAATGGAAAGAAATGTGGAATGGAATGTGGAATTGAATGAAAATGGAATGTAGAATGGAATAGAATGAAATGCGGAATGGAAAGTAGAACATAATTGAATGGAACGTGGAATGTAAGATGGGATGCAATGTTATGAATCGTGGAATGGGACATGGAATGGAATGTGCAATGGTACATGGATTTGAAAGTGGAATGTGGGATGGAAAGGAATGGAATGTGAAATGGAAAGGATTGAAATGTGGAATGTAATGGAAGGGAATGTGGAATGGAATGTTGAATGGAATGTAAAGGGGAATGGAATGGATTATGAAACAGAATGGAATGCAATGTGGAATGGAATATAATGGAATGAAGAATGGAAAGGGATGGAAAGTGGAATCGGATGGAATGGAATGGAATATGGCCTGAAATGGAATGGAATGGAAAGTGGAATGGAACGCGGAACGGAATGGAAAGGAATGGAATGTCAAATGGAATGTGTAATGGATTGGAATGGAATGTAGAATGGAATGTTTACTGGAATGGAATGGAATGTTGAATGGAACGCACAATGGAAAGTGGAAAGGAATGTGGAATGGAACGCGGATGGTACATGGAAAGCAACGTGGAATGGAACGTGGAATAGAATGTGGAGTGGAACATGGAATGGAATACCGACCGGAATGGAATCGAATAGAATGTGCAATGGAATCTGGAATGGAATGGAATGGAATGTTGAATGGAATGGTACGGAATCTGAAGTCGAATGGAACGTGGAATGGAACGCACAATGGTACGTGGAATGGAATGGAATGGAAACTGGAATAGAATGTAATGGAATGTGGAATGGAATGGAAAGGAAAATGTTATGCAATTCAGTGGAATGTGCAATGGAAAGTAAGGGAATGGAATGTGGAATTGAAAGAAATGGAATGCAATGGAATGTGGAATGGAATGGAAAATGCAATGCAACGCAATGGAATGTGGAATGGAACGGAATGTGGACTGGAGTGAAATGGAATCGAATAGAATGTGGAATGAAATGGAATTGAATGTGGAATGAAATGTGGAATGTCTTGGAATAGAACGTGGAATGGAAGGGAATGGAATGTGGAACTGAATGGAAAGGAATATGGAATGCAATCGAATGGAATGTGAAATGGTGAGGAATGGATTGGAAAGTGGAATGGAATGAAATGGAATGCGGAATGGAAAGGAATGGAAAGGAATATGGAATGGAATGTGGAATGGAATGTAGAATGGAATGGAATGGAATGAGGAATGGAATGGAATGGGGAATGGAATGTGGAATGGAATGGAATTGAATGCAGAATGGAATGGAATGGAATGGAATGTGGACAGGAATGGAATGGAATGGAATAGAAAGTGGAAGCGTATGCGGAATGGAAAGGAATGGAATGTGGAATGGAATGGAATGGAAATTTGAATGGAATGTAGAACGGAATGGAATGGAATGTGGAATGGAATTTGGAATGGAATAGAAAGGAATGTGGAATGGATTGGAATGGAAAGTGGAATGGAAAGGATTGGAACGTGGAATGGAAAGGAATGGAAAGGAATGGAATGGTTTGGAATGGAAATTGGGATGGAATGGAATGTGGAAGGAATGGAATGTGGAATGGAATGCAATGGAATGTGGAATGGAATAGAATGCAATCTGGAATGGAATGGAATATGTAATGGAATGGAATGGAGTGTGGAATAGATTGGAAAGGAATGTGTAATGGAATGGAATGGAATGTGGAATGTAATTTGCAAGGGAATGGAATTGAATGGAATGGAATGTGGAATGGAATGCAATGGAAACTGGAATGGCATGTGGAATTGAATGGAATGGAATGGAATGTGGAATGAAATGGCATGGAATATAGATTGGAATGCAGTGCTAAGTGGAATGGAATGGAATTGAATGATTAATGCAATGTGGAATGGAATGGAATGGATTGTGAAGGGAAATGAAATGGAAGGTTGAATGGAATGTGAAATTGAATGGAAAGGAATGTGGAATGGAATGGAATGTGGAATGGAAAGAAATGGAATATGGAATGGAAAGAATGGATTGGAATATGGAATGGAATGGAATGGAATGGAATGCGGAATGGAATGTGGAATGGAAAGGAAAGTGGAATGGAAGGGAATGGATGTTGACTGGAATGCAATGGAATGGAAAGGAACGAAGAATGGAATGGAATAGAATGTGGATTGGAATGTGGAATGGAATGGAATGGAATGTGGAATGGAATGTGTAACAGAATGGAATAGAATGTGGAATGGAATGCAACGGATTGTGAAGTTAAATGAAATGGAAGGTGGAATGGAATGTGGGAGGAATAGAATAGAATGAAATGGAATGGAAAGTGGTATGTATTGGAATGCAACATGGAATGGAATGGAATGGAACGTGGAAGGGAATGAGGAAGGGAATGGAAAGGAATGGAATGGAATGCGATGTGGAATTGAACGGAATTTAATGTGAAATGGAATGGAATGGAATTTCGAATGGAATGTGGAATGGAATGGAATGTGCAACGGAATGGAATGTGGAAGCGGAAGGAATGGAATGTGGAATAGAATGTGGAATTCAATGGAATGGAATGTGTCATGCAATGGAATGTAATGCGGAGTGGAAATAGGAATGGAATGCAACGGATTGTGGAAAGTAATGTGGAATGCAATGAATTCGAAGGTGGCATGGAAGGGAAAGGAATGAGGAATGGAATGTGCAATTGAATGGAATAGAACGTGGAATGGAATGGAATGCAATATGTAAAGGAACTTGCAATGGAATTTGGAATGCAACGTGTAATGGAATGTGGAATGGACTGTGGAATGTGGAGTGGAATGTGGAATGGATTGGAATGGAATGAGGAATGGAATGGAAGTGAATGTGGAATGGATTGGAATGGAATGTGGAATGAAATGTGGAATGGAATGCAATGGAATGTGGAACGGAATCGAAAGGAAAGTGGAATGGAATGGAACGGAATGTGAAATGGAATGGAATCTAACGGAAAGGAATGTGCAATTGAATGGAATGTGAAATGGATTGGAATGCAATGTGGAATGGAGTGGAATGGAATGTAGAATGGAATGGAATAGAAAGTGGAATGGAATGTGGAATGGAAAAGAATGGAATGCAATCTGAAATGGAATGTGGAATAGAATGGAATGTATTGTGGAATGGCAAGGAAAGGAATGTGGAATGGAATGGAATGGAATGCGAAATGGAATGGAATGGAATCTGGTATGGAATGGAATGGAACTTGGAATCAAATGGAATGGAACCTAGAATGGAATGGAATGGAACTTGGAATGAAACGGAACAGAATGGAATGTGGAATGGAATGGAATGTGGAATGGAATGGAAAGGAATATCACATGGAATGGAATGTAATGCGGAATGGCATGTAATGGAATGTGGAACGGAATGGAATGGAATGTGGAATGGAATGGAAAGGAATGAGGAATGGAATTTTTAATGGAGTAGAAAGGAATGTGAAGTGGAATGTGGAATGGAATGGAATGGAAGTGAACGGAAAGTGGAATGGAAGTTAATGGAATGCAGAATGGAATGGAATGGAATGTGGAATGGAATCGAAAGGAATGGAATGTGGACTAGAATGGAATGGAATGCGGAATGGAATATGGAATGTTATGGAATGTGGAATGAAATTTGGAATGGAAAGAAATGTGGAATGGAATGTGGAAAGGAATGTGGAATAGAATGTGGAATGGAATGGAATGGAATGGAATGAGGAATTGAATGTCGAATGTCATGGAATGTAACGTGGAATGGAATGTGGAATGACGTTGAATGTAAAGTGGAAAGGAATGTGGAATGGAATGGAATGGAATGTGGAATAGAATGGAATGGAATATGGAATGGAAAGGAATGGGATGTGCAATTTAATGGAATGAAATGTGGAATGGAACATTGAATGGAATAGAATGGAATGTGGAATGGAATGGAATGGAACGTGGAATGGAATGGAATGGAATGGAAAGTGGAACGGAATGCAATGGAATGGAATGCGGAATTGAATGGAATTTGGAATGAAATGGAATGTGGAATTGAATGGAATGGGATGTGGAAAGGAATGGAATGGAATGTGGAATAGCATGGAATGGAACGTGGAATGGCATGGAATCGAATGTGGAATGGAAAATAATGTGGAATGGAATGGAATCAATTTGCAACGGAATGGAATGGAAACCATTGTGGAAAGGAAAGTGGAAGGGAGTGCAATGGAATGTGGAATGGAATGTGTAATGGAAGGGAATGGAATGTGGTTCGAATCTTGAACGGAATGGAAGGAAAGGAATGGAATATGGAATGGAATTGAATGGAATGGAATGTAGAATGGGATGTGCAATGGAATGCAATCAGATATGCAATGGAATGTAATGGAAGGTGCAATGGAATCGAATGGAATGTGGAACGAAACATGGAATGCAATGGAGTGGAATGTGCAATGTTATGGAATGATACCTGGAATGGAATGGAATGCAATGTGGAATTGAATGGAATGGAAAGGAATAGAATGTGGAATGGAATGGAAGGTGGCATGGAATGGAATGTTATGCGGAATGGCATGGAATGGAATGTGGAATTAAATGGAACGTGGAAAGGAATGGAATGGAAAGTGGAATGGAAAGTGGAATGGAATGGAATGGAATGTGGAATCGAATGCAATGGAAAGTGGAATGGAGTGGAATGGAATACTGAATGTAATGGAATGGAATGTGCAATGCAATGGAAAAGAAAGTGGAATGGAATGGAACGGAATGGAATGCAGACTGGAATGGATTGGAATGGAATGGAATGTTGAATGGAACAGAAAGGAATGTGGAATGAAATGTGGAATGGCACGGAATGGAATGTGGAATGAAATGGAACGGATTGTGGAAAGGAAAGTAATGGAATATGGAATTTAATGGAATGGAATGGAGTATGGAATGCAATGCAATTGAATGGAATGGAATGTCGAATGGAATGGATTGTAAAGTGGAATGGAATGTGGAATTCAATTGAATGGAATGGAATGTGGAATGGAACGTGGAATTGAATGGATTGGCAAGTCTAATGGAAGTTGGAATTGAATGGAATGTACTGTGGAATGGAATGTGGAATGGCATGGAATGGAACGTGGAATGGAATGGAATGAAATATGGAATGGAAAGTGGAATGGAATGGAATGGAATTTAATGTGGAATGGAATGGAAATTGGAATTAAATGGAATGTGGAATGGAATGGAATGGAATGGAACGTGGAATGGAATGAAATGGAACACGGAATGGAATGGAATGGAACATGGAATGGAATGGAATGGAAAGGAATGGAATGGAATGGAAAGCATTGGACTGATGATTGCAATGTGGAATGGAAAGGAATGGAACGTGGAAGGGAATGTGGAATGCAATGGAATGGAATGTGAAATGCAAAGAAATGGAATGTGGAATGGAACGGAATGTAATATGGAATGGAAAGGAAAGTGGAATGAATGGAATGGAATGTGGAAAGGAATGGAATGGAATAGAATGGAATGGAAAGTGGAATGAATGGAATGGAATGGAATGGAAAGTGGAAAGGAATGTAATGGAAAGGAATGGAATGGAAAGTGGAAAGAAATGGAATGGAATGTGGAATGGAAAGGAATGGAATGTGGAATGGAAAGTGGAATGTAAAGTAATGGAATGTGGAACGGAAAGTGCAATGGAATGTGGAATGAAATGGAATGGAAAGGAATGGAATGTGGAAGGGAATGTGGAATGGAAAGTAGAATGGAATGTGGAATGGAATGGAATAGAATGTGGAATGCAAAGGAACTTAATGTGGAATGGAATTGAGTGGAATATGGAATGGAACTTGGAATGGAAAGTAAAATGGAATGTGGAATGGAATGAGATAAAATGTGGAATGCAAAGGAATGGAATGTGGAATGGAATAGAGTGTAATATGGAATGGAACTTGGAATGGAAAGTAAAATGGAATGTGGAATGGAATGAGATAAAATGTGGAATGCAAAGGAATGGAATGTGGAATGGAATCGAATGGAATATGGAATTGAACGGAATAGAATGGCATGCGGAATGGAATGGAATTTGGAAAGGAAAGTGTTGGAATGCAATGGAATGGAACGGAATGGATTAGAAGGTGGAATGGAAGGGAATGGAAAGTGGGATGCATTGTGAAATGGAATGGAATGTGGAAAGCAATGGAATAGAAGGAGGAATGGAACGTGGAACGGAAAGTGGAGTGGAATGGAATGGAATGGAAAGAGGAGTGGAAAGTGGAATGGAATGTGTAATGGAACGTGGAATAGATTGGAATGCAATGTTGAATGGAATGGAATGGAAGTTGCAATGGAACGGAATGGAATGTGGAATGGAATTGAATGGAATGGAATGGAATGGAATGTGGGATGTATTGCAATGGAATGTGGAATGAAATAGAATGGAATTTGGAGTGGAAGGTGCAATGGAATGGAATGGAATGTGGAATGAAATAGAATGGAATTTGGAGTGGAAGGTGCAATGGAATGGAATGGAATGTCGAATGGAATGTGGAAAGGAAGGGAAAGGAACGTGGAATGGAATGTGGAATGGAATGTGGAATGGAATGGAATGGAATGTGGAATGGAATGGAATGGTGTGGAATGTGCAAAGGAATATTATGGATTTTGGAAAGGAACGGAATGGAATGGAATGTGGAATGGAACGGAATGGAATGTGGAATGGAATTCAGTGGAATGTGAAAAGCAATGGAATGGAACGTGGAATGAAATGGAATGAAATGGAATGGAAAGTAAGGGAATCCGGAATGCAATCTGTAATGAAATGGAAAGGAATGTGGAATGTAATGTAATGGAATGCAATGTGGAATGGAATGTGGAATGGAATTGAATGGAATGTGAAAATGAATTTAATGGAATGTGGAATGGAATGGGATGTGAAAACGAATAGAATGGAATGTGGAATGGATTGGAATGAAATGCGGAATGGAATGGAATGGAATGTAGAATGGAATGCTGAATGAAATGTGAAATGGAATTGAATGGAATGTGGAATGGAATGGAATGGAATGTAGAATCGAATATGGAATGGAGTGGAATGGAATGTGGAATGGAATACGGTATGGAATGGAATGGATTGTGCAATGGAATGTTGAATGGTTTGTGGAATAGAATGGAGTGGAATGTCGAAGGGAAAGTGGTATGGAATGGAATGGAATGTGAAATGGAATGGAATGGAATTGAATGGATTGGAATGCAATGGAAGGGAATTCGGAATGGAAAGGAATGTGTAATTGAATGGAATGGATTGGAATGTGGAATGGAACGTGGAATGGAATGTGGAATGGAATGTGCAACGTAATGTGGAATGGAATGGAATGTAAGATGGAATGGAATGGAATGGTATGGAATGTGGGATGGAAAGGAATGGAATGGAATGTGGAAAGGAATGGAATGGAATGGAATAGATTCGAATGTTATGTGGAATATAACGGAATGCAATGTGGAATGGAATGGATTGGAATGTGGAATGGAACGTGAAATGGACTGGAATGGAATGGAATGGGAAACGGAAAGGAATGGAAAGGAACGTGGAATGGGATGGAATATAAATTGGAACGGAACAAGAAGTGGAACGTGGAATGGAATGGAATGGAACGTGGATTGGAAAGTGGAATGGAACATGTAATGGAAAGGGAATAAAATGGAATGCAATGTGGAGTGGAATGAAATGGAAGGTGGAATGGATTCTAATGGAATGTGGAAATGAATGGCAGTGAATTTCGAAAGTAATGGGGAATGAAATGGAATGGAATGTGAAATGGAAAGTGGAATGGAATGAAATGGAATGTGGAATGGACAGGAATGGAACATGGAATGGATTGTGGAATGAAAAGTGGAATGGAATGTGGAATGGAATGTGGAATTTGATGGAATGGAAAGCTGAAGGGAATGGAATGGAATGTGGAATGTAATGGAGTGCAAAGTGGAATGCCATGGAATGGAATGAGTAATGGAATGTTGAGTGAAATGAAGTAGAAAGTGGAGTGGAATGTAGAATGGAATGTCGAATGCAATAGAGTGGAATGTGGAATGGATTGGATTGGATTGGAATGTGGAATGGAATGTAGAATGGAATATGGAATGCAAGGTAGAATGGAATTGTATGTGGAATGGAATGTGGAGGGGAATGGAATGGATTTTAATGGAATGTGGAAAAGAAAGGGGAATGGAATATGGAATGGAATGGAATGAAATGGAATGGAATGTGTAATGGAGTGAAACGGAATGTGGAAATGTATGGAGTGGAATGGAATGGCATGGAATGCAATGGAGAGCAAAATGGATTCGAATGGAATGCGGAATGGAATGCAATTGAATGTGATATGGAATTGAATGGAATGTGGAATGGGAAGGAATAGAATGGAATGTGGACTGGAATGGAATGGAAAGGACTGGAATGTGTAATGGAATGAAATGGAATGAAATGGAAAGGTATGGAGTGGAATGGAATGTGGAATGGAATGGAATGGAAATGTATGGAGTGGAATGGAATGTGGAACGGAATGAAATGGAATGTAATGGAAAGTGGAATGGAATAGAATGGAATGCGGAATGGAATGCAATTGAATGTGGAATGGAATGGACAGGAATTTGGAATGGAATGTGAAAAGGAATTGAATGGGATGCGGAATGGAATATTGAATGGAATGGAATGGAATTTGGAATGGAATGGAATGGAACGAGGAATGGAATGTGGAATGGAACGTGGAATGGAATGGAATTTCGAATGGAATGGAAAGGAACGTGGAATGGAATGGAAAGTAATGGAATGGAATGGAATGTGAAAAGGATTGCAAATCAATGTGGAATGGAAAGGAATTAAATGTGGAGAGGAATGGATTGGAATGTGAAGAGGAATGGAAAGCAATGTGGAATTGAATGTTGAATGGAATGGAATGGAATGGAATGGAATGTGGAATGTAATGGAATGGAATGAGGAATGGAACGTGGAATGGAACGTGGAATGGAATGGAATGGAATTTCGAATGGAATGGAAAGGAACGTGGAATGGAATGGAAAGTAATGGCATGGAGTGCAATTTGAAAAGGAATGTGGAATTGAATGTTGAATGAATCGGAATAGAAATTAATGGAATGGAATGGATTTTGAAAAGGAATGTGGAATTGAATTTTGAATGGAATGGAATGGAATGTGGAATGGAATGGAATTTTGAATGGAATGGAAAGGAACGTGGAATGGAATGGAAAGTAATGGAATGGAATGGAATTTGAAATGGAATAGAATGGAACGTGGAATAGAATAAAATTGAGGGGAATGTTGAATGGAATGGAATGGAATGTGGAAAGGAATGTGGAATGGAATGTGGAATGGAATGTGCAATGGAATGTGGAATGGAATGCAATGGTGTGGAATGTGGATTGGAATGGAATGCAATGCGGAATGGAATGTGGAATGGAAAGGAATGGAATGGAATGGAATGCAAAGTTGAATGGAATGGATTGGAATGGAATGGAATGCAAAGTTGAATGGAATGGATTGGAATGGAATGGAATGTGGAATGGAATGGAATGGAATGTGAAAAGTAATGGAATGGAATGTGGAATGGAAAGGAATGGAATGGAATGGAATGCAAAGTTGAATGGAATGGATTGGAATGGAATGGAATGTGGAATGGAATGGAATGGAATGTGAAATGTAATGGAATGGAATGTGAACTGGAAAATAATGGAATCGAATGGAAAGTGAAATGGACTGGAATAGAATTTGCAAGGCAATTCAATGGAATTTGGAATGGAATGGAATGGAATGTGGAATGGAATGTAAATGATTGTGGAATGGAAAGTGGAATGGAATGGAACGGAATGTGGAATGGAGTGGATTTTATTGTCGAATGGAATGGAAGGGATTGGAATGAGGATTGGAATGCTATGGAAACGAATGAAATGCAATGTGGAATGGAATAGAATGGAATGGAGAATGAAATTGAATTGAATGTGGAATGGAATGGAATGGAATGGAATGTGGAATGGAATGGAATGGAATGGAATGGAATGGAATGTGGAATGGAATGTGGAATTGAATGGAAATGAATGGAATGGAATGGGAAATGGAATGTGGAATGGAACTGAAAGGAATGTGGAATGGAATGGAATGGAACTGAAAGGAACGTGGAATGGAATGGAAAGGAATGTAGAAAGGAGTGTGGAATGGAATGGAATGGAATGTGGAATGGAATGTGGTATGGAATAGAATGGAAAGTGGAATGGAATGGAATGGAATGTGGATTGGAATGGAATGGAATGGAATGGAATATAGAATTGTATGGAATGGAATGTGCAATTCAATGCAACACTCGTAATGTGGAATTCAATGGAAAGGAAAGGAATGTGGACTGGAATGGAAAGCAATGATGAATGGAATGGAATGGAATGTGGAATAGAATATGGAATGGAATGGAAAGGGATGTGAAAAGGATTGCAATTGAATGTTTAATGGAATGGAATGGAATGTGGAGAGGAATGGAATGGAATGTGGAATGGAATGTGGAATCGAATGTAATGAATTGTGGAATGGAATGGAAAGGAACGCTTAATGGAACGTGGAATGGAATGTAACGGAATGTGAAATGGAATGGAAAGGAATATGAAAATGAACGGAAAATAATATGAAATGGAATGGAATGGAATGTGAAGAGGAATGGAATGGAATGTGGAATGTAATGGAATGGAATGAGGAATGGAACATGGAATGGAACGTGGAATGGAATGGAATGGAATTTCGAATGGAATGGAAAGGAACGTGGAAAGGAATGGAAAGTAATGGCATGGAATGGAATTTGAAAAGGAAGGTGGAATTGAATGTTGAATGAATTGGAATGGAATTTAATGGAATGGAATGGAACTTGAAAAGGAATGTGGAATTGAATTCTGAAAGAAGGGAACGGATTGCGGAATGGAAAGGAATGGAATGGAACGAGGAATGGAACGTGGAATGCAACCTGGAATGGAATGGAATTTCGAATGGAATGCAAAGGAACATGGAATGGAATGGAAAGTAATGTAACGCAATGGAATTTGAAATGGAATGGAATGGAATGTGGAATAGAATGGAATTGAGTGGAATGTTGAATGGAATGGAATGGAATGTGGAATGGAATGTGCAGTGGAATGTGGAATGGAATGGAATGGAGTGGAATGTGGAATGGAATGGAGTGCAATGCGGAATGGAATGTGGAATGGAAAGGACTAGAACGGAATGGAATGCAAAGTGGAATGGAATTGATTGGAATGGATGGAATGTGGAAAGGAATGGAATGGAATGTGGAATGTAATTGAATGGAATGTGGACTGGAAAAGAATGGAATCGAATGGAAAGTGAAAGGGAAAGGAATAGAATTTGCAATGCAATTCAACGGAATTTAGAATGGAATGTAATGGAATGTGGAATGGAATGTAAAGGAATGTGGAATGGAAAGGGGAATGGATTGGAATGGAATGTGGAATTGAGTGGAATATATTGTAGAATGGAATGGAATGGAATGGAATGAGGATTGGAATACTATGGAAACGAATGAAATGGAATGTGGAATGGAATAGAATGGAATGGGGAATGAAATGGAATGGAATGTGGAATGGAATGGAATGGAATGAACTGTTTAATGGAATGGATTGGAAAGGAACAGAAGGTGGAGTGGAACAGAAGGGAATGTGTAATCCAACGTGGAATTGAATGGAATGGAATGGAAGGGAATGGAATGGAATGGAATGTGGAATGGAATGGATTGGAAAGGAATTGAAGGTGGAATGGAATGAAAGAGAATGTGGAAAGGAATGCATAATGGAATGGAATGGAATCCGGAATGTAATACAATGGAATGTGGAATGGAAGGGAATGGAATCTGGAATGGAATGTGGAGTGGAATGAAATGGAATGTGGAATGTAATGGAATGGAAAGTGGACAGGAATGGAATGGAATCGAATGGAAAGTGAAATGGAATGGAATGGAATTTGCAATGCAGTTCAATGGAATATGGAAGGTAATGGAATGGAATGTAGAATGGAATGGAAAGGAATCTGGAATGGAAAGTGGAAGGGAATGGAACAGAATGTGGAATGGAGTGGAATGGATTGTGGAATGGAATGGAATGGAATGAAATGTAGATTGGATTTTAATGGAAACGAATTAAATGGAACGTGGAATGGAATAGAATGGAATGGGGAATGAAATGGAATGGAATCTGGAAAGTAATGAACTGGAATTTAATGTGGAATGAAATGGAAAGGAAAGGAATGGAAGGTGGAGTGGAATGGAATGGAATGTGTAATGGAATGAGGAATGGAATGGAAAGGAATGGAATGGAATGTGGAATGGAATGGAATGGAAAGGAATGGAAAGTGGAATGGAATGGAAGTGAATGTGGAATGGAATGTGGAATGTAATGGAATGGAATGTGGAATGTAATGGAATGGAATGTGGAATGTAATGGAATGGAATTTGGAATGGAATGGAATGGAATGTGGAATGGAATTTGGAATGGAATGGAATGGAATGTGGAATGGGATGTGAATTGGAATGCAAAGGAATGGAATGGAAGGTGGAATGGAATATGGGATAGAATGGAATGCGGAATGGAATGCAATGGAAAGGAATGGAATGTGGAATGGAATGAAAGGGAATGTTGAATTTAATTTAATGGAATGGAATGTGGAATGGAATGGAATGGAATGTGCAATGGAATTGAATGGTACGGAATGTGGAATGGAATGGAATGTGGAATGGAATGTGGAATGGAATGTGGAATGGAATGGAATGATATGTGGAAAGGAAGGAGGAATGGAAAGGAATGGAATGTCAAATGGAATGGAATGGTATGTAATGTAATGTGGAATGGAAGGGAATGTAATGTGGAATGGAATATAATGGGAATTGAAATGGAATGGAATGGAATGGGGTGTGAAATGGAATGGAAACAAAGGTTTAATTGAATGGAATGGAGCGAAAAGCGGAATGGAATGGAATGGAATGTGGAATGTAATGTAGAATGTAGTGGAATGGAATGTGGAATGGAATGGAATCAAATGCGGAATGCACTGGAATGGAATGTGGACTGGAATTCAATGGAATGCAGTGGAACATGAAATGGAATTGAAAGGAATTTGGAATGGAATTCGTAATGGAATTTAATGGGCTTTGGAATGGAATGGAATGGAATGGAAGGTGGAATGGAATAGAATGAAAAGTGGATTGGAATGGAATTGAATGTGGAATGGAATCGAAAGGAATGGAATGTGGAATGGAATGAAATGGGATGTGGAAAGGAATGGAATGGAATGTGGAATGGAATCGAATGCAATATGAAATGCAACTGAAAGGAATGGTATGTGTCTTGGAATATAATGTGGAATGGAATAGAATGGAATGGAATGGAATGTGGAATGGAATATGGAATATAATGTGTAATGGAATGGAATTGATTGTGTAATGGAATGGAATTGAATGCGGAACGGAATGTGGAATGGAATGGAATGGAATGTGGAATCGAATGGAATGGAATGTGGAATGGAATGTAATGGAATGTTGAATGGAATGTAGAATGGAATGGAATGTGGAATGGAAAGTAATGGAATGTTGAATGGAATGTGGAATGGAATGGAATGTGGAATTGAATGGAAAAGAACATGGAATTGAATGTGGAATGGAATGGAATGGAATGTGTAATTGAATTTAATGGAATGTGGAAAAGAATTTGGAATGAAATGGAATTGAATGTAGAATGGAATGTGGAATGCAAAGGAATGGAATGTTGGAGGGAATGGAATTCAACGGGGAATGGAATGTGGAAAGGAATGTGGAAAAGAATCGAATGGATTTCGCAATGGAATGAGACATGGAACGTGGAATGGAATGGAATGGAACTTGGAATGGAAAGTGGAATGGAAAGTGGAGTGGAACGTGGAATGGAACGTGGAATGGAATGTAACGTGGAATGGAATGGAATTGAATGGAACGAGGAATGGAATGGAATGAGGAATGGAATGGAATGGAACGAGGAATAGAATGGAATGGAATGTGGAATGGAATAGAATGGAATGGAAAATGTACTGAAATGGAATGGAATGGAACGAAAAGTGCATTGCAGTGGAATGGAAAGTGGAATGGAATATAAAATTGAATGGAATCGAATGTGGAATGGAATGTTGAATGGAATGGGATGGAATGTGGAATGGAATGTGGAATGGCATGGAATGGAATGTGGAATGGAATGGAATGGAATGTGGATTGGATTGGAATTGAATGTGGAATTGAATGGAATGGAATGTGGAATGGAATGGAATGAAATGTGAAATGGAACGTTGAATGGAATGGAATGAAATGGGGAATGGAATGTGGAATGGAATGTAATGGAATGTGGAATGCAATGGAATGGAATGGAATGGAATGTGGAATTTAGTAGAATGGAATGTGGATTGGAATGGAATTGAATGTGAAATGGAATGGAATGCAATGTTGAAAGGAACGTGAAATGGAATGGAATGGAATGTGAAATGGAATGTGGAATGGAACGTGGAATGGAATGGAATGAAATGGAATGGAATGTGGAATGGATTGTGTAATGGAAAGTGGAATGGAAAGGAATGGAATGTTGAAAGCAACGTGGAATGGAATGGAATGGAATGTTTAATGGAATGTGGAATGGAACGTGTAATGAAATGGAATGGAATGGAATGTGGAGTGGTATGTGGAATGGAATGTGGAATAGAATGGAATGGAATGGATTGGAAGGGAATGTGGAATGGAATGCAATGGAATGTGGAATGGAATGCAATGGAATTTGGAATGGAATGGAATGTGGAGGAGAATGGAACTGAATGGAATGGAATGGAAGAGATTGCGGAATGCAATGTGGAACGGAATGGAATAGAATGGAATGGAATGTGGAATGGAATTTCGAAGGGAATCTCGAAAGGAATGTGGAATGGAAAGGAATGGAATGCAATGTGAAATAGTATATGGAATGGAATGTGGAATGGAATGGAATGGAATGTGGAATGGAATTTGGAATAGAAGGTGGAATGGAATGGAAAGTGGAATGGAATGTAATGGAATGTTGAATGGAATGGAATGGAATGGAATGTGGAGTGGAATGGAGAGGAATGGAATGGATAGTGGAATAGAATGGAATGGAATGTGAAATAGAATGGAATAGAATGTGGACTGGAATGTGGAATGGAAGGGAATGGAATGTGGAAATAAATGGAATCGAATGGAATAGAATGTGAAATGGAATTGAATGCAATGTGGAATGGAATGTGGAAGGGAATGGAATGTAATGTGGAATGGAATGTGGAAATTAATGGAATCGAATGGAATAGAATGTGAAATGGAATTGAATGCAATGTGGAATGGAATGTGGAAGGGAATGGAATGTAATGTGGAATGGAATGGAATGGAACGTGGAATAGAATTTAATGGAATGTGGAATGGAAAGTGGAATGGAATGGAATAGAGTATGGAAAGCAATGTGGAATGCAATGGAATCGAATGTCATTTAATGTGGAATGGAATTTAATGGAATGTGGAATGGAATGGAAAGGAATGTGGAATGGAATATGGAAGGGAATGGAATGGAATGTGAAATGGAATCTAATGGAATGTGGAATGCAATGGAATGGAATTTCGAATGGAAGTGAATGGAATGGAAAGGAAGGTGGAATGCAACGGAATGGAATGGAATTTGGAATGTAATTGAATAGAATACGGAATGGAATGCAACTTGGAATCAAACCGAACGGAATGTGGAATCGAACGGAATGGAAGGTGGAATGGAATTTTGCAAGGAATGGAATGGAATGTGGAAAGGAATGTGGAATGGAATTGAATGTGGAATGGAATGGAATGGAATGTGGAATGCTAAGTGGAATGCAGTTTAATGTGGAATGGAATGGAATGGAAAGTGGAATTGAATGGAAAGTGGAATGTGGAGTGGAATTTGAAATTGACTGGAATGGAATGTGGAATGGAATGGAATGGAATGTGGAATGGAATGGAACAAAATGGAATGTGGAATGGAATGCGGTGGAATGGAATGGAATTGAATGTGGAATGGAAAGTGGAACGGAATAGAATGGAATGTAATGTGGAATGAAATGGAATGGAATGGAAAGTGGAATTGAATGGAATGGAAGGGAATGTGGAATGGAATGGAATGGAATGGTATGGAATATGGAATGGAATGGAGTGGAATGTGGAATGGAATGAAACGTTGCAATGGAACGAAATGCAACGCGGAATGGGATGCAATGGAATGTGGAATGGAATGTGGAATGGAATGGAATGGACTGTGGAATTGAATTGAATGTGCAATGGTATGGAATAGAATGAGAAGTGGAAGTAGTTTGGAATATGAAATGTAAATAGAATGGAATGTGGAATGGAATGGAATGGAATGTGGAATGGAATGGAATGGAATGTGGAATGGAATGGAATGGAATCTGGAATGGAAAGTGGAAGGGAATGGAATGGAACGGAAAGTGGAATATAATGGACCGTGGAATGGAATGGAACGTGGAATGGAATGGAATGGAACAGAATGGAATGTGGAATGGAATGTGGAATGGGAAATGGAATGGAATGGAAAGCAATGGGATGAAATGTGGAATGGAATGTGGAGTGGAATGGAAAGGAATGTGGAACGGAATGTGATATGGATTAGAATGGTATGTGGAATCGAGTGGAATGGAATGTGGTATGGAACGTGGAATGGACTGGAAAGGAAAGTGGAATGGAATGTGGAATGGAATGGAATGGAACGTGCAATGGAATGGAAGGAAATGTGGAATGGAATGGAATGGAATGGAATGTGGAATGCAATGGAATGTAAAGAATGTTATAGAATGGAATGTGGAATGGAAAGTGGAATGGAGTGGAATGGAAAGGAATGGAATATGGAATGGAAAGTGGAATGGAATGTGGAAGAGAATGTGGAAGGGAATGGAATGGAATGTGAAATGGAATGGAATGCAAGGTGAAATGGAATGTCATGGAGTGGAATGTAATTAGTGTTGGAGTGGAATGTGGAATGGAATGGAAGGGAATGCAATGTGGAATGTAAAGGAAAGTAATGTGGAATATATTGTGGGTTAGAATCGAATAGGAATGTGGAATGGAATGTGGAATGGAAGGTAATGCAATGTGGAATGGAAAGGAAAGTAATGTGGAATGTATTGTGGAATGGAATCGAATAGGAATGTGGAATGGAATGTGCAATGGGATGTAAAGTGGAATGGAATGGGAAGGAATGTGGTATGCAGTGGAATGGAATGAGGACTGGAATGGACTCCAATGTGGAAAGGAATGTGGAATGGAATGTGGAATGCAAGGTGGAATGAAATGGAATGGAATGCAGAATGGAATGGAATGTGTAATGGAATGTGAAATGGAACCTGTAATGGAATTTGGAGAGGAATGTGGAGTACAAAGGAATGAAAAGTGGAATGTAATCTGGAATGTAATATAATGGAATGAGGAATGACATGCGGAATTGAATCGAATGGAATGTGGAATAGAATGGAATGTGGAATGGAATGGAGTGGAATGTGGAATGGAATGGAATGGAATGTGAAATGGAAATAGAATTGAAGGTGGAATGGAATGGAAAGGAATGTGGGATGGAATGGAATGTGGAATGGAACCTGGAATAGAATGGAATAGAATTTCGAATGGAATGCAGTGGAATGGAAAGTGGAACAGAATGGAAAGGAATGTGGAATTGAATGTGGTATGGAATAGAATGGAATGAGCAATGGAATGGAATGGAATGTGGAACGGAAAGTAATGTGCAATGGTATGGAATGGAATGTGGAATGGAACGTAGAACGGAATGGAATGAAATGTGGAATTGAATGTGGAATGGAATGGAATGGAAACTGGAATGGAATGGAATGGATTCGAATGTGGAATGCAATGGAAAGGAATGCAATGGAATGGAATGTGGAATGGAAATTGGAATTCATTTGAGTGGAATGTGGAATGGAATGTGGAATAGAATGTGGAATGGAATGGAAAGGAATGTGGAATGGAATGTGAAATGGGTTGGAAAGGAATGTGAAACGGAATGGAATGTAACGTGGAATGGAACGTGGAATGGAATTTAATGGAATGTGGAATGGAATTTAAAATGGAAAGGAATGGAATGTGCAATGGAATGGAAAGGAATGTGGAATGGAATGGAATGGAACGTGGAATGGAAGGTGGAATTGAATGGAATGGAATGTGGAACGGAATGGAATGTGGAAGGAAATGGAATGGAACGTGAAATGCAATGGAATGGAAAGAAGAATGGAATGGAACGTTTAATGGAGTGGAATGGAACTTGGAATGGAATGTGGAATGCAATGGAATGGAATGGAATGTGGAAAAGAATTGAATGGAAGGGAATGTGGAATGGAATGGAATGTGGAGTGGTATGTGGAACAGAATGGATTGCAAGGTGGAATGGAATGTAACAATGGAATGGAATGGAATGGAAAGTGAAAAGTAATGGAGTGGAATGGAATGGGAAATGCAATGGAATGTGGAATGGAATGCAAAGGAATATGGAATGGAATTTGGAATGGAATGGAATGGAATGGAATGTGGAATGGAATGTAATGTGGAATATGGTATGGAATAGAATGTGGAATGTAATGGAATGGAATGGAATGGAATGTGGTTTGCAATGGAATTGAATGGAATATGGAATGGATTGGAATGGAATGTGGAATGGAATGGAATGGAATGTGGCATGGAATGAGGAATGGAATGGAAAGGAATGGAATGGTATTTGAAATGGAATGGAATGGAATGTGGAATGGAATGGAATGGAATGCAATGTGAAATGCAATGGAAATGAAAGTGGAACGGAATGAAATGAAATGTGGAATGGAATGGAAAGGAATGGAAAGTGAAATCTAAGGGAATGGAATGTGAAATGGAATGGAATAGAATGTGGAATGGATTGAAATCGAATTTGGAATGGATTGGAAAGAAATGTGGAATGTACTGGAATTTAAGGCAATGTGAAATGGAAGGGAATGAAACGTGGAATGCAATGGAATGGAACGTGAATGGAATTAAATGGAATGTGGAAGGAAATGCGGATTGGAATGCGGTATGGAATGGAATGGAATGTGTAATGGAATGGAATGGATTATGTAATTGAATGAGGAATGGAATGGAATGCAATGTGAAATTGAATGGAATGGATCTGGAATGGAGTGGAATGTGGAATGGAAGGGAATGCAATGTGGAATGGAATGGAATGGAATTGAATGTGAAATGGAATGGAATGCAACGGAATGTTATGTTGAATGGAATGAGCAATTGAATGTAATGGAATGTGGAATTAAAGAAGAATGGAATGGAATGGAATGTGGAATGGAATGGAATGGAATGTGGAAAGGAACGGTATGGAATGATAAGTGGAATGGAATGGAATGCAATGTGGAATAGAATGGTATGGAATGGAAAGTGGAATGGAAGGGAATGGAATGTGGAATTTAATGGAATGGAATGTGGAACGCAATGGAAAAGAATGGAATGTTGAATGGAAGGGAATGGAATGTGGAATGGAATGGAATTTTATGTTGCATGGACTGGAATGGAATCGAATGCAATGTGGAATATAATGGAATGTATTGGAATGTTGAAGTTAATGGAATGGAATATGGAATGGAAATTAATGGAATGTGCAATGGAATGTTGAAAGGAATGGAATGGAATATGGAATGGAATGTGGAATGGAATTGAATGTGGAATGGAATGGAATGGAATATGGAATGGAATGTTTAATGGAATGGAATTGAACGTGCAATGGAATGTGGAAAGGAATGTGGAATGGAATGGAATGCAAAGTGGAATGGAATGAGGAAGGGAACGTGGAAAGGAATGGAATGGAATGTGGAATGGAATGGAAAGGAATGTGGAAAGGAAGGTGGAAAAGAACGTGGAAAGGAATGGAATAGAATGGAATGTGGAATGGAATGTGGAATGGAACGTGGAATAGAATGGAATGGAATATGGAATGGAATGTGGAATATAATGAATGGAATGTGGAATGGAATGCAAAGTGGAATGGAAGGGAATGGAATGTGGAATGGAATGGAATGTAAAGTGGAATGGAATGTGGAATGAAATATGGAATAGAGTGCAATGAAATGTGAAATGCAATGGAATGAAATGTGGTGTGGAATGGAATGTAATGTGGAATGGAATGGAATTTCGAACGTGGAATGGAACGGAATGTGGGATCGAATGTAATGGAATTTGGAATGGAATGGAATGGAATGTGGAATGGAATGGAGTGGAATGGAAAGGAATTTGGAATGGAATATAACGGAATATGGAAAGGAATGGAATAAGGTATTGAATGGAATGGAAATCAATGTCAAATGGAATGGAATGGAATGTGGAATGGAGTAGAATGGAATGTGTAATGGAATGGAATGGAAGGAAAGTGGAATTGAAGGGAATGAAATGTGGAAAGGAATGGAATGGAATGTGGAATGGAAAAGAATGCAATGGAATAGAATGGAATCAGGAAGGGAGCGTGGAATGGAATGTGGAATGGAATGAAGAATGCAATGGAATGTAATGTGGAATGGAATGAGGAAGTGAACGTGGAATGGAATGGAGTGGAATGTAGAAAGGATGGTGGAAAGTAATGGAATGGAACATGGAATGGAATGTAATGGAACATGGAATCTAATGTGGAATGGAATGGAAGGGAATGGAATGTAGCATGGAATGGAATGGAATGTGGAATGGAAGGTGAAACGGAATTTGTAATGGAAGGTTGAATGGAGTGGAATGGAATGTGGAATGGAATATGCAATAGAATGGAATGTAATGTGGAATGGAATGGAATAGAATGTGGTGTGGAATGGAATTGAATGTGGAATGGAATGGAATGGAATGTGGAATGGAATGGAATCAAATGGAATGAAATTTGGAATGGAATATAATGGAATATGGAATGGAATGGAATATGTAGTTGAATGGAATGGAAATCAATGTCTAATGGATTGGAATGGAATGCGGACTGGAATAGAATTGAATGTGGAATGGAATGGAATGGAATGGAATGTCATATGGAGGGGAATGGAATGTGGAAAGGAATGGAATGGAATGTGGAATGGAAAGGAATGGAATATGGAATGGAATGTGGAATGGAATGGAATGAAATGGAATGGAACGTGGGATGAAATTGTATGGAATATAGAATGGAATGGAATGGAAAGCAATGTCAAACTGAATGGAATGGAATGTGGAATGCAATGGAATGGAATGGAATGCGAAATGGAAAGGAATGGAATGTGGAATGGAATGGAATGGAATGTGAAATGTGGAATATAATGGAATGTGGAATAGAATGGAAAGGAATGTTGAATGCGATAGAAAGGAATGGAATGTAGAATGCAATGGAATGGAATGGAATGTGGAATGTGGAATAGAATGGTATCTGGAATGGAATGGAATGCAATGTAATGTGGAATGCAATGGATAGGAATGGAATGTGGAATGGAATTGAATGCAATGTGGAATGAAATGTGGAATGGATTGGAATGGAATGTGGAATGGATTGAAATGTGGAATGTGGAATAGAATGGAATGTGGAATGGAATGGAATGGAATATGGAATGCAATGGAAATGATTGGATTGTGGAATGCAATGGAATGGAATTGAATGTGGAATGGAATGGAATGTTGAGTGGAATGCAATGTGGAATGTGGAATAGAATGGAATGTGAAATGGGATCTAATGGAATGTGGAATGCAATGGAAAGGAATGGAATGTGGAATGGAACGGAATGGAATGTGGAATGGAATGGAATGGAATGTGGAATGGAATGGAATGGAGTGCAATGCGAAATGGAATGGAAAGGAACACGGAATGGAATGGAACGGAGTGCAATGTGAAATGGAATGGAATGGAATGTGGAATGGAATGTAATGGAATTTGGAATGAAATGGAATGGAATTTGGAACAGAATGTGGAATGGAATGTGGAATGGAATCGAATGGAATTTGGAATGGAATGTAATGGAATGTGGAATGGAATGGAATGGAGTGCAATGTGAAATGGAATGGAATGGAATGTGGAATGGAATGGAATGGAATTTGGAATTGAAAGGAATTAAATGCGGAAGTAAATGGAATGGAATTCAATATGAAATGGAATGGAAGGAAACATGGATTGGAAAGGAATGGAATGTGAAATAGAATAGAATGGAATGCAGAATGGAATCGAATGCAACGTTGAATGGAATGGAATGGAATGGAATAGAATGTGGAATTGAATGAAGAATGGAATGTAATGGAATGTAGAATGGAATGGAATGAAATGTGGAATGGAATGGAATGTGGAATGCAAGATAACGGAATTTGGAATGGAATGGGATGGAATGTGGAATCGAATGGAATGCAATGGAATGTGGTATGGAAGGGAATGGAAAGTGAAATGGAATGCAATGGAATGTGGAATGGAATGCAATGTAATGTGGAATGGAATGGAATGGCAAGTGGAATGGAACGGAATTAAATGGAATGGAATGGAATGTGGAATGGAAGGCCATGGAATTTGGAATGGAATGAGATGGAATATGGAAAGGAATGGAAAGCAATGGAATGTGGAATGGAAGGGAATGCAATGTGAAAAGGAATGCAATGGAATGTGGAATGGAATTGAATGTGGAATGGAATGGAATGGAAAGTGGAATGCTAAGTGGAATGCAGTTTAATGTGGAATGGAATGAAATGGAAAGTGGAATTGAATGGAAAGTGGAATGTGGAGTGGAATTTGGAATTGACTGGAATGGAATGTGGAATGGAATGGAATGGAATGTGGAATGGAATGGAACAAAATGGAATGTGGAATGGAATGCGGTGGAATGGAATGGAATTGAATGTGGAATGGAAAGTGGAACGGAATAGAATGGAATGTAATGTGGAATGAAATGGAATGGAATGGAAAGTGGAATGGAATGGAATGGAAGGGAATGTGGAATGGAATGGAATGGAATGGTATTTAATATGGAATGGAATGGAGTGGAATGTGGAATGGAATGAAACGTTGCAATGGAACGAAATGCAACGTGGAATGGGATGCAATGGAATGTGGAATGGAATGTGGAATGGAATGGAATGGACTGTGGAATTGAATTGAATGTGCAATGGTATGGAATGGAATGAGAAGTGGAAGTAGTTTGGAATGTGAAATGTAAATAGAATGGAATGTGGAATGGAATGGAATGGAATGTGGAATGGAATGGAATGGAGTCTGGAATGGAAAGTGGAAGGGAATGTAATGGAACTGAAAGTGGAATATAATGGACCATGGAATGGAATGGAACGTGGAATGGAATGGAATGGAAACTGGAATGGAGTGGAATGGAAAGTGGAATGGAATGGAATTTAACAGAGTGGAATTTGGAATGGAATGTGGAATGGAACGTGGAATGAAATGCAATGGAACAGAATGGAATGTGGAATGGAATGTTGAATGGAAAATGGAATGGAATGGAAAGCAATGGGACGAAATGTGGAGTGGAATGTGGAGTGGAATGGAAAGGAATGTGGAACTGAATGTGATATGGATTAGAATGGTATGTGGAATCGAGTGGAATGGAATGTGGAATGGAACGTGGAATGGACTGGAAAGGAAAGTGGAATGGAATGTGGAATGGAATGGAATGGAACGTGCAATGGAATGGAAGGAAATGTGGAATGGAATGGAATGGAATGGAATGGAATGTGGAATGCAATGGAATGTAAAGAATGTTATAGAATGGAATGTGGAATGGAAAGTGGAATGGAGTGGAATGGAAAGGAATGGAATATGGAATGGAAAGTGGAATGGAATGTGGAAGAGAATGTGGAATGGAATGGAATGGAATGTGGAATGGAATGGAATGCAAGGTGAAATGGAATGTCATGGAGTGGAATGTAATTAGTGTTGGAGTGGAATGTGGAATGGAAGGGAATGCAATGTGGAATGTAAAGGAAAGTAATGTGGAATATATTGTGGGTTAGAATCGAATAGGAATGTGGAATGGAATGTGGAATGGAAGGTAATGCAATGTGGAATGGAAAGGAAAGTAATGTGGAATGTATTGTGGAATGGAATTGAATAGGAATGTGGAATGGAATGTGGAATGGGATGTAAAGTGGAATGGAATGGGAAGGAATGTGGTATGCAGTGGAATGGAATGAGGACAGGAATGGACTCGAATGTGGAAAGGAATGTGGAATGGAATGTGGAATGCAGGGTGGAATGAAATGGAATGGAATGCGGAATGGAATGGAATGTGTAATGGAATGTGAAATGAAACCTGTAATGGAATTTGGAGAGGAATGTTGGGTACAAAGGAATGAAAAGTGGAATGTAATCTGGAATGTAATATAATGGAATGAGGAATGACATGCGGAATTGAATCGAATGGAATGTGGAATAGAATGGAATGTGGAATGGAATGGAGTGGAATGTGGAATGGAATGGAATGGAATGTGAAATGGAAATAGAATTGAAGGTGGAATGGAATGGAATAGAATGTGGGATGGAATGGAATGTGGAATGGAACCTGGAACAGAATGGAATAGAATTTCGAATGGAATGGAGTGGAATGGAAAGTGGAACAGAATGGAAAGGAATGTGGAATTGAATGTGGTATGGAATAGAATGGAATGTGCAATGGAATGGAATGGAATGTGGAATGGAAAGTAATGTGCAATGGTATGGAATGGAATGTGGAATGGAACGTAGAACGGAATGGAATGAAATGTGGAATTGAATGTGGAATGGAATGGAATGGAAACTGGAATGGAATGTAATGGATTCGAATGTGGAATGCAATGGAAAGGAATGCAATGGAATGGAATGTGGAATGGAAATTGGAATTCATTTGAGTGGAATGTGGAATGGAATGTGGAATAGAATGTGGAATGGAATGGAAAGGAATGCGGAATGGAATGTGAAAAGGGTTGGAAAGGAATGTGAAACGGAATGGAATGTAACTTGGAATGGAACGTGGAATGGAATGGAATGGAATGTGGAATGGAATTTAAAATGGAAAGGAATGGAATGTGCAATGGAATGGAAAGGAATGTGGAATGGAATGGAATAGAACGTGGAATGGAAGGTGGAATTGAATGGAATGGAATGTGGAACGGAATGGAATGTGGAAGGAAATGGAATGGAACGTGGAATGCAATGGAACGGAAAGAAGAATGGAATGGAACGTTTAATGGAGTGGAATGGAACTTGGAATGGAATGTGGAATGCAATGGAATGGAATGGAATGTGGAAAAGAATTGAATGGAAGGGAATGTGGAATGGAATGGAATGGAATGGAATGTGGAATGGTATGTGGAACAGAATGGATTGCAAGGTGGAATGGAATGTAACGATGGAATGGAATGGAATGGAAAGTGAAAAGTAATGGAGTGGAATGGAATGGGAAATGCAATGGAATGTGGAATGTAATGCAATGTAATATGGAATGGAATTTGGAATGGAATGGAATGGAATGGAATGTGGAATGGAATGGAATGTGGAATATGGTATGGAATGGAATGTGGAATGTAATGGAATGGAATGGAATGTGGATTGCAATGGAATTTAATGGAATATGGAATGGATTGGAATGGAATGTGGAATGGAATGGAATGGAATGTGGCATGGAATGAGGAATGGAATGGAAAGGAATGGAATGGTATTTGAAATGGAATGGAATGGAATGTGGAATGGAATGGAATGCAATGTGAAATGGAATGGAAATGAAAGTGGAACGGAATGTAATGAAATGTGGAATGGAATGGAAAGGAATGGAAAGTGAAATCTAAGGGAATGGAATGTGAAATGGAATGGAATAGAATGTGGAATGGATTGAAATCGAATTTGGAATGGATTGGAAAGGAATGTGGAATGTACTGGAATTTAAGGCAATGTGAAATGGAATGGAATGAAACGTGGAATGCAACGGAATGGAACGTGAATGGAATTAAATGGAATGTGGAAGGAAATGCGGATTGGAATGCGGTATGGAATGGAATGGAATGTGTAATGGAAAGGAATGGATTGTGTAATTGAATGAAGAATGGAATGGAATGCAATGTGAAATTGAATGGAATGGATCTGGAATGGAGTGGAATGTGGAATGGAAGGGAATGCAATGTGGAATGGAATGGAATGGAATTGAATGTGAAATGGAATGGAATGCAACGGAATGTTATGTTGAATGGAACGAGGAATTGAATGTAATGGAATGTGGAATTAAAGAAGAATGGAATGGAATGGAATGTGGAATGGAATGGAATGGATTGTGGAAAGGAACGGTATGGAATGATAAGTGGAATGGAATGGAATGGAATGTGGAATAGAATGGTATGGAATGGAAAGTGGAATGGAAGGGAATGGAATGTGGAATGGAATGCAATGGAATGTGGAACGCAATGGAAAAGAATGGAATGTTGAATGGAAGGGAATGGAATGTGGAATGGAATGGAATTGTATGTTGCATGGACTGGAATGGAATCGAATGCAATGTGGAATATAATGGAATGTATTGGAATGTGGAAGTTAATGGAATGGAATATGGAATGGAAAGGACTGGAATGTGCAATGGAATGTTGAAAGGAATGGAATGGAATATGGAATGGAATGTGGAATGGAATTGAATGTGGAATGGAATGGAATGGAATATGGAAAGGAATGTTTAATGGAATGGAATTGAACGTGCAATGGAATGTGGAAAGGTATGTGGAATGGAATGGAATGCAAAGTGGAATGGAATGAGAAAGGGAACGTGGAAAGGAATGGAATGGAATGTGGAATGGAATGGAAAGGAATGTGGAAAGGAAGGTGGAAAAGAACGTGGAAAGGAATGGAATAGAATGGAATGTGGAATGGAATGTGTAATGGAACGTGGAATAGAATGGAATGGAATATGGAATGGAATGTGGAATGGAATGAATGGAATGTGGAATGGAATGGAAAGTGGAATGAAAGGGAATGGAACATGGAATGGAATGGAATGTAAAGTGGAATGGAATGTGGAATGAAATATGGAATAGAGTGCAATGAAATGTGAAATGCAATGGAATGAAATATAGTGTGGAATGGAATGTAATGTGGAATGGAATGGAATTTCGAACGTGGAATGGAACGGAATGTGGAATCGAATGTAATGGAATTTGGAATGGAATGGAATGGAATGTGGAATGGAATGGAGTGGAATGGAATGGAATTTGGAATGGAATATAACGGAATATGGAAAGGAATGGAATAAGGTATTGAATGGAATGGAAATCAATGTCAAATGGAATGGAATGGAATGTGGAATGGAGTGGAATGGAATGTGTAATGGAATGGAATGGAAGGAAAGTGGAATTGAAGGGAATGAAATGTGGAAAGGAATGGAATGGAATGTGCAATGGAAAAGAATGCAATGGAATATGGAATGGAATCAGGAAGGGAGCGTGGAATGGAATGTGGAAAGGAATGAAGAATGCAATGGAATGTAACGTGGAATGGAATGAGGAAGTAAACGTGGAATGGAATGTGGAATGGAGTGCAATAAAAAGTGGAATGGAAAGAGGAATGGAATGTGGAATGGAATGGAGTGGAACGTGGAATGGAATGAGTAAAGGAAAGTGGAATAGAATGCAATGGAACGTGGAATGCACCATGGAAAGGAACGAGGCATGGAACGAGGAATGGAACGTGTAATGGAAAGTGGAATGCAATGGAACGTATAATGGAGTGGAATGGAACCTGGAATGGAATGTGGAATGCAATGGAAAGGAATGGTATGTTTAAAAGAATGGAATTTAATGGAAAGTGGAATGGAACGGAATAGAATGGAATGGAATGAGGAATGGTATGTGGAATAGAAAGCAATGTAATGTGGAATAGAAGGCAATGATGGAATGGAATGGAATGGAATGTGAAATGTAATTGAATGGAAAGGAATGTTCAACGGAATGGAATGTGGAAAGGAATGGAATGGAATGTGGAATGGAATGTGGAATGGAATGGAATGGAATGGAATGTGGAATGGAATGGAATGTGTAATGTGGAATAGAATGGAAAGAGGACTGGCATGGAATGGAATGGAATGTGGAATGAAAAGGAATGGAATGGAATATGGAATGGAATGGAATGGAAATTGGGATGGAATGTGAAATGGAAAGGAATGGAATGTGAAATGGAATGTGGAATGGTATGGAAAGGAATGGAATGGAATTTGGTATGGAATGGAATGGAAAGGAATGGAATGTGAAATGGAATGGAAAGGAATGTGAAATGGAATGGAATGGAATGTGGAATGGAATGGAATGGAATGTGGAATGGAATGTGGAATGGAATGGAATGGAAAGTCGAATGGAATCGAATGTGGAATGTGGAATAGAATGGAATACAGAATGGAATGGAATGGAATGTGGAATGCAATGGAAAGCAATGGAATATGGAATGTGGAACGGAATGGAATGGAATGTGGAATGGAATGTGGAATGAAATGTGGAATGGAATGTGGAATAGAAAGGAAAGGAATGTGGAATGGAATGCGGAATTGAATGGAATGGAATGGATTGCAACTTGAAATGGAATGGAAAGGAGTGTGGAATGGAATGAAATGTAATTTGGAATGGAACGGTATGGAATTGAATGGGGAATGGAAACGTAAGCAATGTAATGGTATGTGGAATGGAATGAGGAATGGAATGTAAAGAAATGTAGAATTGGATTAAGAGAGCATTGGAATGGAATGTGGAATGGAATGGACTGGAATTAGTATAGGAACGCTATGGAATGGAATGTGGAATGAAATGCAATGGAATGGAATATGGAATCGAATGGCATTGAATGGAAATTGTGATGGAAGGGAAAAGAATGTGGAATGGAATGGAATGGAATGTGGAATGCAATGGAAAAGAATGGAATGTGAAATGTAAGGGAACGGAATGTGGAATGGAATTGAATGGAATTTGGCATGGTATGGAATGGAATGGAAAGTGGAAAATAATGGAATGTGGAATGGAATGGAATGGAATATGGAATCGAATTGAACGGAATTTGGAATGGAATGGGGAAAGGATTGGAATGGAATGTGGAATGGAATGTGGAATGGAATGGAAAGGAATGGAATGTGGAATGGAATGGAATGGAATGCAGAATGCAATGGAACGTGGAATGGAATGTGGAATGGAATGTATAGCAACGTGGAATGGAATGTGGAATGAAATGTGGAATGGAAGGGAATGCATCGTGGAAGGGAAAGAGGAAAGGAACGTGGAAGTGAATGGAATGGAATGTGGAAACGAACGCGCAATGGAAGGTGGAATGGAATGGAATGAAACGTGGAATGGAATGTGGAATAGAATGGAATCTAATGTAATGAAATGCGGAATGGAATGTGGAATGCAATTTGTAATGGAACGTGGAATAGAATGGAATGGAATGTGGAATGGAATGTGGAATGGAATGGAAGGTAACGTGGAATGGAATAGAATGGAATGTGGTGTGGAAAGGAATGGAATTTGGAATGGAATGGAATTTCGAATGTTGAATGGAATGGAATGTAGAATGGAATGGAATGGAAGGTGGAAAGGAATGGAATGGAATGGAATGGAATTTGTAGTGGAATATAATGGAATATGGAAAGGAATGTTATGGAAATCAATGTCAAATTGAATAGAATGGAATGTGGAATGGAATGGAATGGAATGTGGAATGGAAAGGAATGGAATGGGGAAAAGTAAAGAATGGAGTGCGGAATGCAATGTGGAATGGATTGGAAAGGAATCCAAGGTGGAATGGAAAGGAATGGAATGTGGAACGGAGTGGAATGGAATATGGAATGCGATGAGGAAAGGAATGTAATGAAATGTGGAATTGAATGTGTGATGGAATGGAATGGAATGCAATAGAACGTGGAATGGAATTGTATGGAATATGGAATGGAATGGAATGGAAAGGTATGTCAAATTGAAAGGAATGGAATGTGGAATGCAATGGAATGGAATGGAATGTGGAATGCAATGGAATGGAATGGAATGCGAAATGAAATGGAATTGAGTGTGAAATTGAATGGAATGTAATGTGGAATGGAATGGAATGGAATGTGGAATGAAACGTGGAATGGAATGGAATGGAATGAGGAATGGAATGTGGAATGGATTGGAATGGAATGTGGAACGGAATGGAATGTGGAATGTGGAACAGAATTGAATGTGGAATGGAATGGAATGTAACATGGAATGCAATGGAAATGAATGGAATGTAGAATGGAATGGAATGGAATGAAATGAAATGTGAAATGGAATGGAATGTGGAATGAGGAATAGAATGGAATGTGGAATAGAATGGAATAGAATGTGGAATAGAATGTGGAATGGAAAGGAATGGAATGGAATGTGGAATTGAATGTGGAATGGAAAGTGGAATGGAATGGAAAGGAATGTGGAATTAAATGTCGCATGCAATAGAATGGAATGTGCAATGGAATGGAATGCAATGTGGAATGGAAAGTGGAATGGAATGGAATGTGGAATGGAAAGTGGAATGGAATGGAATGGAATATGGAATGACATAGAAAGGAATGGAATGGAGTGGAATGTGGAATGGATATTGCAATTCGGTGGAATGGAATGTGGAATGGAATGGAAAAGCATGTGGAATGGAATGTGAAATGGGTTAGAAAGGAATGTTGAATGGAATGGAATGTGAAATTGAACGTGGAATGGAATGGAATGGAAGGTGGGATGGAATTTGGAATGGAATGGAATGGAATGTGCAATGGAATGGAATGGAATGTTGAATGGAATTGAATGGAATGGAACGGAATGGAATGCAAAGTGGAATTGAATGGAAAGTGGAATGGAATGTGGAACGTAATGCAATGGAATGTGGAATGTAATGTGGATTGTAAAGGAATGGAAAGTGGAATGGAATGTGGAATGGAATGGAATGTGGAATGGAATGTGATGGAAAGTGGAATGTCACGGAGTGGATTTGGAATGGAACGTGGAATGGAAAGGAATAGAACTCAATGGAATGGAATATGGAATGGAAGGTGGAATGGAATGTGGAATAGAACGTGAAATGGAAAGGAATGGATCATGGAATGGAAAGGAATGGATTGTGGAATGGAATGGATCGTGGAATGGAATGGAACATGGAATGGAATGGAATGGAATGTGGAATGGAAACGAACGGAATGGAATGTGGAAAGGAATGGAAGGTAATGGAATGGAATCTGAAATTTAATGGAATGGAATGGAATGAGAAATGGAATGGCATGGAATGTAATGGAATTTGGATTGGAAAGGAATGTGGAATGGAATGGAATGCAATGTGGAAGGGAATGGAATGGAATTTGGAATGGAATTTGGAATGGAATGGAGTGTGGAATGGAATATGGAAAGTAATGGCATGTGGGAAGGCATGGAATGTAATATGGAATGGAATGGAAAGGAATTTGGAGTGGAATGGAATGGAAAGGGATGTGGAATTGAATGTGGAATGGAATGGAGTGGAAAGTGGAATGGAATTAAATGAAATGTGAAATAGAAAGTGGAATGGAATGGAAAGAAAAGTAGAATGGAAATTGGAATGGAATGGAATGGAATGTGGAATGGAATGGAATGGAATGTCGAATGGAATGGAGTGGAATGGAATGTGAAATGCAATGGAATGGAATGGAGTGGAATGGATTTGAATGGAATGTGCAATGGAATGGAATGGATTGTGGAATGGAATGGAATGGAATGTGGAATGGAAGGTGGAATGAAATGGAATGGAATGTGGAATGGAACATGCAGTGGAATGGAATGGAACAGAATGGAATGTGGAATCGAATGTGGAATGGAACGTGGAATGGAATGGAATGCAATGTCGGATGCAATGTGGAATGGAACGTGTAATGAAATGGAAAGGAATGTGGAATGCAATGTGGTATGGATTGGAATGGAATGTGGAATGGAATGTAATGGAATGTGGATTGGAAAGTGGAATGGAATGGAATGGATTGTGGAATGGAATGCGGAATGTAATATAATGGAATGTGCAATGGAAAGGAATTGAATGTGCAATGTAATGGAATGTGGAATGCAGTGGAATGGAATTGAATGGAATGGAATTTGGAATGGAAAGTGGAATGTAATGGAATGGAATGTGGAATGGAATGTGAAATTGAATTTGGAATGGAACGTGGAATGCATCGGAATGGAACGGAATGGAATGTGGAACGGAATGTGGAATGGAAAGTGGAATGGAATGGAATGGAGTGGAATGGAATGGAATGTGGAATGGAAAGTGGAATTGAACGTGGAAAGGAATGGAAAGGAACGTGGAATGGAATGTGGTATGGATTGGAATGGAATGTGGAAAGGAATGGAGTGGAAAGTGGAATGTGGAATGTAACGTGGAATGGATTGGAATGGAATTTGGAATGGAAGGTGGAATGGAATGGTATGGTATATGCAATGGAATGGAATGAAATGTGGAATGGAATGGAAAGGAATGGAATGTGGACTACAAAGCAATGGAATGGAATGGAGTGGAATGGAACGTGGAGTGGAAAGTGGAATGTAATGGAAAGGAAAGTGGAATTTAATGTGCTATGGAATGGAAAGGAAGGTGGAATGGAATGGAATGGAATGCAGAATGGAATGGAATGGAACGTGGAATGGAATTGAATGGAATGGAATGTAGAATTCAATGGAAAGGAATGGAATGGAATGGAATGTGGAATGGAATGGAATGGGAAATAGAAAGTGGAATAGAACGTTGAATGGAATGGAACGGAATATTATGGAAAGTTCAATGGAATGTGGAGCAGAAAGTGGAATGGAATGTTAAGGAATGTGGAATGCAAAGTGGAATGGATGGGAATGGCATGTGGAATGGAATGGAATGGAATGTGGAATGGAATGGTATGGAAGATGGAATGGAATGGAATGCAAAGTGGAAAGGAATGGAATGGAATGTGGAAAGGAATGCAGAGGAATGTGTAGTGGAATGTGGAATAGACTGGAATTAAATGGAATGGAATGTGGAATGGAATGGAATTAAATGGGGAATGGAATGGAAAGGAATTTGAAATGGAAATAGAATGGAATGTGGAATGGTATGTAATGAAGAGTGGAATGGAATGGAATGTAATGTGGAATAGAATGAGGAATGGATCATGGAATGGAATGGAATGAAACGTGGAATGAAACGTCGAATAGAATGTGGAGTGGAACGTGGAATGGAAAGTGGAATGGAATGTGAAATGGAACGTGGAATGGAACGTGGAGTGGGAAGTGGAGTGGAAAGTGGAATGGAATGGAGTAGAACATAGAATGGAAAGGAAGGTGGAATGGAATGGAATGGAATATGGAAAGGAATGGAATGGAACATTGAATGCAATGGAAAGGAAAGAGAAATGTAATGGAACGTGTAATGGAATATGAAATGGAATGGAATGGAAGGTAGAATGGAATGTGGAATTGGAAGGAATGCAATGTGGAATAGGATGGAATGCAATGTGGAATGGAATGTGGAGTGCAATGGAATGGAACGTAGAATAGAATGAGGAATAGAACTTTGAATGGAAAGGAATGGAACGTGGAATTGAATGGAATGGAATGTCAAATCGAATGGACTGGAATTGAATATGGAATGCAATGGAATGGAAAGAAATGGAATGTGGAATGGAATGGAATGGAATGTGGAATGGAACGTGGAATGGAATGGAATGGAACATGGAATAGACTGTAGAACGGAATGGAATGGAACGTGGAATGGAAAGTGGAATGGAATGTGGAGTGGAAATTGGAATGGAATGTGGAAAGGACTGGAATGGAATGTGGAAAGTAATGTGGAATGGAATGGAATGGAACATGGAATAGACTGTAGAACGGAATGGAATGGATCGTGGAATGGAAAGTGGAATGGAATGTGGAATGGAAATTGGAATGGAATGAGGAATGGAATGGAAAGGAATGTGGAATGGAATGGAATGGAATGTGGAAAGTCATGAGGAATGGATTGAGCAATGGCATGAGGAATGGAACGCGGAGTGGAATGTATTGGAACGTGTAATGGAACGTCAAATGGAACGTGGACTGGAAAGTGGAATGGAAAGTGGAATGGAAAGTGAAATGGAACGTGGAATGGAACGTGGATTGGAACGTGGAACGGAAAGTGGAATGTTATGGAATGGAACATGGCATGGAATGGAAGGTGGAATGGAATGGAATGGAATGTGGAAAGGAATGGAAAGGAATGTGGAATGGAACGGAAAGGAAAGAGAAATGGAATTGAACATGGAATGGAATGTGGAATGGAATGGAATGGAATGTGGAAAGGAATGAGGAATAGAAAGGAATGGAACGCGAAATGGAATGGAACGTGGAATGGAGTGGAATGGAATGTGAAATGGAACATGGAATGGAATGGAATGGAATGTGGAATGGAATGGAATGGAATGTGGAAAGTAATGTGGAATGGAATGGAATGGAACATGGAATAGACTGTAGAACGGAATGGAATGGATCGTGGAATGGAAAGTGGAATGGAATGTGGAATGGAAATTGGAATGGAATGAAGAATGGAATGGAAAGGAATGTGGAATGGAATGGAATGGAATGTGGAAAGTCATGAGGAATGGATTGAGCAATGGCATGAGGAATGGAACGCGGAGTGGAATGTATTGGAACGTGGAATGGAACGTCAAATGGAACGTGGACTGGAAAGTGGAATGGAAAGTGGAATGGAAAGTGAAATGGAACGTGGAATGGAACGTGGATTGGAACGTGGAACAGAAAGTGGAATGTTATGGAATGGAACATGGCATGGAATGGTAGGTGGAATGGAATGGAATGGAATGTGGAAAGGAAAGGAAAGGAATGTGGAATGGAATGGAAAGGAAAGAGAAATGGAATTGAACATGGAATGGAATGTGGAATGGAATGGAATGGAATGTGGAAAGGAATGAGGAATAGAAAGGAATGGAACGCGAAATGGAATGGAACGTGGAATGGAGTGGAATGGAATGTGAAATGGAACTTGGAATGGAATGGAATGGAATGTGGAATGGAATGGAGTTGAATGTGGAATGGAAAGTGGATGGTATGTGGAATTGTACGTGGATAGGAATGGAATGAAATTTGTAAATGAATGTGGAATACAATGGAATGGAATGTGGAATGGAATGGAATGCAATGTGCAATGGAAAGGAATGGAATGTTGAACGGAATGGAATGGAATGGAATGGAATGGAATAGAATGTGGAATGGAACGGAATAGAATGTGGAATGAAACGGAATGGAATGTGGAATGGAATTGAATGGAATTTTAAATGTAATAGAATGGAATGAAACGCGTAATGGAATGGAATGGACTGTGTAATGGAAAGGAATAGAGTGGAATGTGGAATGGAATGGAATGGAATGGAATGTGGAATGAAATGTGGAATGGAATGGAATGGAATGGAATGAAATGGAATGTGGAATGAAATGTGGCATGAAATGGAATGGAATGTGGAATGGAATGTGGAATGGAACATGGAATGGAATGGAATGGAATGTGGAATGGAATGTGTAATGTAATTAAATCGAAGACGTTATGGAAGGAAATGGAACGGAATGTTAACTGGAATGGAATGGAATGGAATGTGGAATGGAATGAAATTGAATGTGGAATGGAATATGGAATGGAATGGAATGTGAAATAGAATGTGGAATGGAATAGAATGGAATGTGGAATGGAATGGAATGTGGAATGGAATGGAATTGAATGGAATGTAGAATGGAATGGAATGGAATAGAATCTGGAATGGAAATTAATTAAATGGAACGGAATTTGGAATGGAAAGGAATGGAACGGAATGTGGAATGGAATGGAATGGAAAGGTATGGAATAACGAACGGAATGGAAGGGAATGTGGAATGGAAAGTGGAATGGAATCTAATGGAAAGTGGAATGGAATCTAATGGAATGTGGAATGGAATGGAATGGTTTGGAATGGAATGAAAAGGAATGTGGAATTTAATGGAATTGAAAGTGGAATGGAATGCGGAATGGAATGGAAAGGAATGTGGAATTGAATGGAATGGAATGTGGAATGGAATGTGGAATGGAATGGAATGGAATGTGGTATGGAATCGAATGGAATGTAGAATGGAATGGAATGGAAAATGTAATGGAATGTGGAATGGATTATGGAATGGAATGGAATGGAATGTGTAATGGAAAGATGGGAAAGTGGAATGGAATGCAGAATGAAATTAAATAGAGTATGAAGTTGAATGGAATGGAATATGTAATGGAATAGAATGGAATGTGGAACGGAATGTGAAATAGAATGGAATGGAATGTGGAATGGAATGGAATGGAATGTGAAATTCAATGGAATAGAATGTGGAATGGAATGGAATGGATTGTGGAATGCAAAGGAAAGGAATGGAATGTTGAATGGAATGGAATGGAATTGAATGCAATGTGGAATGGAATTGAATGTGGAATGTGAAATAGAATGGAATCTGTAATGGAACCGAATGGAACGTGGAAAGTAATGGAAAGGAATGGAATGTGGAATGGAATGGAATGAAATCTGGAATGGAATGTGGAATCGAATGGAATAGAAGGTGGAATGGAATGTAGAATGGAAAGCAAGGGAATGGAATTGAACTTGGAACTGAATGGAATGAAACGTGGAATGGAATGGAATGGAGTACAATGTGAAATGGAATGGAATGGAATGCGGAATGAAATGGATTGGAATGCATTGTGAAATGGAATGGAAGTTAATGTGGAATGGAATGGAATGGAATGCGGAATGGAATGGGATGGAATGTGGGACAGAATGGAATGGAATGGAATGGAATGTGGAATGGAATGGAATATGGAATGGAAACTGGAATCAAACATGGAATGGAATGGAATGGATTGTGAAATGGATAGGAATGGAATGAGGAATGGAATGGAATGGAATGGAATGAGGAATGGAATGGAACGGAATAGAATGTGCAATGGAATGGAATAGAATGGAATGTGGAATGGAATAGAATGGAATGGAATGGAATGTGTAAAGTAATGGAATGGAATGGAATGAAATGGAATGGAATGTGGAATGGAAAGGAATTGAATGTGGAATGCAATATAATAGAATGTGGAACGTAATGGAGAGAGGAATGGAATGGAATGGAATGGAATGTGGAATGCAAGGTGGAACGGAATGGAATGGAATGGAATGGAACAGAATGAAATGGAATGGAATGTGGAAAAGAATGTGGAATTGGATCTGGAATGGAATGTTGAAAGGAATGGAATGGGATGTGGAATGGAATGTGGAATTCAACGGAATGGAATGGAATGGAATGGAATTCGGTATACAATTTGGAATGGAATGGAAACAATGGAGTGTAGGATGGGATGGAATGGTATGGAGTAGAATGTGGAATGGAATGGATTGGAATGGAATGGAATCTGGAATGGAATGGAATGGAATGAGGAATGGAATGTGGAATGGAATGAAATCAAAGGTGTAATACAATGGAATGTCATGTGGACTTCAATGGAATGGAATGGAATGGAATGTGAAATGGAATGGAATTGAATGTGGAAAAGAACGTGGAATGGAATGGAATGGAATGTGAAATAGAATGTGGAATTTAATGGAATAGAATGTGGAAAGGAATGGAATGGAATGTGGAATGGAATGGTATGCAATGGAATGGAATGGTGTGTGGAATGGAATCGAATGGAATGGAATGTGGAATGGAATTTGGATTGGAAAGGAATGTGGATTTGAATGGGAAGGAATGTGGAATAGAATGTAATGAAATGTGGATTGGAATGTGGAATGGGATGGAATGGATTGTGGAATGGAATGCGGAATGCAATGGAATGGAATGTGCAATGGAAAGGAATTGAACGTGCAATGTAATGGAAAGTGGAATGCAATGGAATGGAATTGAATGGAATGGAATTTGGAATGGAAAGTGTAAAGTAAAGGAATGGAATGTGGTATGGATTGGAATGAAATGTGGAATGGAATGTAATGGAATGTGGATTGGAAAGTGGAATGATATGGAATGGATTGTGGAATGGAATGCGGAATGCAATGGAATGGAATGCGCAATGGAAAGTAATAGAATGTGCAATGTAACGGAATGTGGAATGCAATGGAATGGAATTGAATGGAATTGAATTTCGAATGGAAAGTGGAATGTAATGGAATGGAATGTGGAATGGAATGTGAAATGGAATGTGGAATGAAACATGGAATGAATCGGAATGGAACGGAATGTAATGTGGAACGGAATGTGGAATGGAACGTGGAATGGAATGGAATGGAGTGGAATGGAATGGAATGTGGAATGGAATGGAGTGGAAAGTGGAATGGAATTAAATGAAATGTGAAATGGAAAGTGGAATGGAATGGAAAGAAAAGAAGAATGGAAAGTGGAATGGAATGGAATGGAATGTGGAATGGAATGGAATGGAATGTCGAACGGAATGGAGTGGAAAGGAATGTGAAATGCAATGGAATGGAATGGAGTGGAATGGATTTGAACGGAAAGTGCAATGGAATGGAATGGATTGTGGAATGGAATGGAATGGAATGTGGAATGGAAGGTGGAATGAAATGGAATGGAATGTGAAATAGAACATGCAGTGGAATGGAATGGAACAGAATGGAATATGGAATCGAATGTGGAATGGAATGTGGAATGGAATGGAATGCAATGTGGAAAGGAATGTGGAATGGCACGTGTAAAGGAATGGAAAGGAATGTGGAATGGAATGTGGTATGGATTGGAATGGAATGTAGAATGGAATATAATGGAATGTGGATTGGAATGTGGAATGGGATGGAATGGATTGTGGAATGGAATGCGGAATGCAAAGGAATGGAATGTGCAATGGAAAGGAATTGAATGTGCGATGTCATGGAATGTGCAAAGCAATGGAATGGAATTGAATGGATTGGAATTTGGAATGGAAAGTGGAATGAAATGGAATGGAATGTGTAATGGAATGTGGTATGGATTGGAATGGAATGTGGAATGGAATGTAATGGAATCTGGATTGGAAAGTGGAATGGAATGGATTGTGGAATGGAATGCAGAATGCAATGGAATGGAATTTGCAATGGAAAGGAATTGAATGTGCAATGTAATGGAATGTGTAATGCAATGGAGTGGAATTGAATGGAATGGAATTTGGAATGGAAAGTGGAATGTAATGGAATGGAATGTGGAATGGAATGTTAAATGGAATGTGGAATGGAACGTGAAATGAATCGGAATGGAACGGAATAGAATGTGGAACGGAATGTGGAATGGAACGTGGAATGCAATGGAATGGAGTGGAATGGAATGGAATGTGGAATGGAATGTGGAATTGAACATGGAATTGAATGGAAAGGAATGTTGAATGGAATGTGGTATGGATTGGAATGGAATGTGGAAAGGAATGGAATGGAATGTGGAATGGAACGTGGAATGGATTGGAATGGAATTTGGAATGGAGGGTGGAATGGAATGGTATGGTATATGCAATGGAATGGAATGAAATGTGGAATGGAATGGAAAGTAATGGAATGTGGACTGCAAAGCAATGGAATGGAATGGAATGGAATGGAATGTGGAGTGGAAAGTGGAATGGAATGGAAAGGAATGTGGAATTTAATGTGCTATGGAATGGAAAGGACTGTGGAATGGAATGGAATGGAATGTAGAATGGAATGGAATGGAATGCAATGGAAAGTGGAATGCAATGGAATGGAATGGAATGGAATGGAATGTGGAATGGAATGGAATGGGGAATAGAATGTGGAATAGAACGTTGAATGGAATGGAACGGAATAGTGTGGAAAGTTCAATGGAATGTGGACCTGAAAGTGGAATGCAATGGAAAGGAATGTGGAATGCAAAGTGGAATGGATGGGAATGGCATGTGGAATGGAATGGAATGGAATGTGGAATGGAATTGAATGGAAATTGGAATGGAATGGAATGCAAACTGGAATGGAATGGAATGGAATGTGGAACGGAATTCAAAGGAATGTGTAGTGGAATGCGGAATAGACTGGAATTAAATGGTATGGAATGTGGAATGGAATGGAATGGAAAGAGGAATGGATTGGAATGCAATTTGAAATGGAAATAGAATGGAATGTGGAATGGTATGGAATGAAGTGTGGAATGGAATGGAATGGAATGTGGAATAGAATGGGGAATGGATCGCACAATGGAATGGAATGGAACGTGGAAGGGAAACTCGAATGGAACGTGGAGTGGAACATGGAATGGAAAGTGGAATGGAATGTGAAATGGAACGTGGAATGGAACGTGGAGTGGAAAGTGGAATGGAAAGTGGAATGGAATGGAGTAGAACATAGAATGGAAAGGAAGCTGGAATGGAATGGAATGGAAAGTGAAAAGGAATGGAATGGAACGTTGAATGGAATGGAAAGGAAAGAGAAATGGAATGGAACGTGGAATGGAATATGGAGTGGAATTAAATGGAATGTGGAAAGGAATGTGGAATTGGAAGGAATGCAATGTGGAATGGAATGGAATGCAATGTGGAATGGAATGTAGAATGCAATGGAATGGAACGTAGAATGGAATGAGGAATGGAACTTTGAATGGAAAGGAATGGAATGTGGAATGGAATGGAATGTCGAATAGAATGGACTGGAATGGAATATAGAATGCAATGGAATGGAAAGAAATGGAATGTGGAATGGAATTTAATGGAAAGTGGAATGGAACATGGAATGCAATGAAATGGAACGTGGAATGGAATGGAAAGTAATGTGAAAAGAATGATTAATGGGATTGAATAGAATGGAATGGAATGTTGATTTTAATGGAATGGAAAGTGGAATGGAATGTGGAATGGAATGGAATGGAATGTAGAATGGAATGCGGAACGGAATGGAATGGAATGTGGAATGGAAGGGAATGGAACGTGGAATGGAATGTGCAATGGAATATGAAATGGAATGGAATGGATAGAGGAATGGAATGAGGAATGCAACATGCAATGGAATGGAATGAAACATGGAATGGAACGTGGAATGAAACGTAGAGTGGAACGTGTAATGGAAAGTGAAATGGATCATATAATGGAATGCGGAATGGAACGTGGAGTGGAATGGAATGTAATGGAATGTGGAATGGAATGAAATGGAATGTGGAATGGAATGGAATGGATTGTGGAATGGAGTGGATATGGAATGTAGAATCAAATGAATAGGAATGTGGAATGGAATGGATTGGAAGGGAACGAATTGGAATGTGGAATGGAATGGAGTGGAACGTGGAATGGAATGTGGAATGGAATGTGGAGTAGAATGGAATGGACTCTGGAATGGAATGGAAAGGAAGGGAAAGGAATGGATTGTGGAATGGAATGGTGTGGAATGTGAATTGGAATGTGGAACGGAATGGTATGGAATGTCGAAGGGAAAGGAATGGAACGTCTAATGGCATGTGGAATGCAATGGGGAAAGAAATGTAACGGAATGAGGAATGGAATGAGGAAAGGAACATGGAATGGACTGGAATGAAAAGTGGAATGGAATGTGGAATGGAGTGTGGAATATAATGGAATGGAATGGAACGAAATGTGGACTTGAATAGAGTGGAATGTAACGGAATTTGGAATGGAATGCTAAGGAACGTGGAATGGAATGTGGAATGGAATGGAATGGAATGGAATGAATTGGAATGTAGAATGGAATGTGGAATGGACTGGAAAAGAATGTGAAATGGAAAGGAATGGAATGTGGAAAGGAATTGAATGTAGAATGTGTGGAAATGGAAAGGAATGTGGATTGCAATGGAATGGAAGTGAATGGAATGTGGAATCGAATGGAATGGATTGTGAAACTGAATGGAATGGAATGTGGAGTGGAAAGGAATGGAATGTGGATTGGAATGGAATGGAATGGAATAAAAAAGGGAATGGAATGGAATGTGGAATAGAAGGGAATGGAATGGAATGGAATGTGGAATGGAAAGGAATGAAATATGAAATTGAATGAGGAACGGAAAGGAATGAAATGTGGAATGGAACGTGGAAAGGAATGGAATGGAACGTGGAATGGAATTGAATGGAATATGTAATGAAATGAGGAATGGAATGGTAAAGAATGGAATGGAATATGGAACGTAATGGAATGGAATGTGGAATGCTATGGAGTGGAAAGTGGAATGGAATGTGGAATGCAGTGGAATCGAATGTGGAATGGAATGTGGAATGGAATAGAAAGGAACGTGGAATGGAATGGAATGGAATGGAATCTGCAATGGAATGGAATGGAATGGAATGAGGAATGGAATGTGGATTGGAATGTTGAATGGATTTCAATGGAATGTGGAATGAAAGGGAATGGAATGTGGAATTGAATGGAATGAAATGTGGAATGGAAGGCGGAATGCAATGGAATGGAATGTGGAATTGAATGGAATCGAATGGAATGTGGAATGGAAGGGAATGGAATGTGGAATGGAATAGAATTTGAAATGGAATGGAATGGAATGGAAAGTGAAATGGAATTGAATCGAATGTGGAATGGAATGGAATAGAATGTGGAATGGAATGGAATGGAATAGAATGTGGAATGGAATGGAATAGAATGTGGAATGGATTAGAATGTAATGTGGAATGGAATGGAATGGAATGGAATACGGAATGAAATGGAATGGAATGTGCAATGGAATGTGGAATGGAATGCAATTTGGAATGGAATGGAATGGAATGTGGAATGGAATGGAATGGAATGCAATGTGAAATGGATTGGAATGGAATGCGGAATGCAATGGAATGGAATGTGGAATGGAATGGAATGGAATAGAATGTGAAATGCAATGAGATGGAATGTGAAATGCAATGGAATGGAATGTGAAACGGTATGCAATGGAATGTGGAATGGAATGGAATAGAAGATGGAAAGGAATTTGGAATTGAATGCAATGGAATGTGCAATTGAATGAAGAATGGAATGGAATGGAATATGGAACGGATAGGAATGGAAATTGGAATGGAATGGAATGGAATTCGGAATCAAATGGAATTGAATGGAATGTGGAATGGAATGGAAGGGAATGGTATAGAATGGAATGGTATGTGGAATGGAAAGGAATGGAATATGGTATGTAAAGTGTAAAGGAATTGAACGGTATGTGGAATGGAACATAGAAAGAATGGAATGGAACTTGGAATGGAATGGAATGGAACGTGTAATGTAATGAGGAATGAAATGGAATGGAAAGGAATGGAATGTGGAATGGAATGGAATGGAATGTAGAATTGAATGTTGAATGGAATGGAATGGAATGTTAAAAGGAATGTGGAACGGAATGGAATGGAATCTGGAGTGGAATGGAATGGAACGATTAATGGAATGTGGATAGAAATGTGGAATGGAATAGAATGGAATGTGGAAGGGAATGTGGAATGGTATGTGGAATGGAATGGAATAGAACGTGGAATGGAATGAGGTGTGGAACGTGGAATGGAATGGAATGGAAAGTGGAATGGAACGTGGAATGGGACTTGGAATGGAAAGTGTAATGGAATGGAACCTGGAATGAAATGGAATTGAAAGTGGAATGTAATGGAATGGTGGGTGAAGTGGTGTGGAATGGAACATGGAATGGAATGTGGAATGCAATGGAATGGAATGTTGAGAGGAATGGAATGGAATGTTGAAAGAAATGTGAAATAGAACGTGGAATGGAATGGAATGGAATGGAATGTGGAATGGAATGTGGAATGGAACCTGAAATACAATGGAATGGAATATGGAATGGAATGTGGAATGGCATGGAATGGAAAGTGGAATGGAATGGAATATGGAATGGAATGAAATGGAATGTGGAATGGAATGGAATAGAAAGTGGAATGGAATGAGTAATGGAATAGAATGGAAATGAATGTTGAATGGAATGTGAAATGGAATGGAAAGGAACGTGGAATGGAATGGAATGGAATGGAAAGTTGAATGGAAAGGAATGGAATGTGGAATAGAATGGAATCGAAAGTGAAATGGGATTGAATGGAATGGAATGGAATGTGGAATGGAATGGAATGGAATATGGAATGGAATGGAATGGAACGTGGAATGGAATGGAATGGAATGAAAAGTCGAATGGAAAGGAATGGAATGTGGAATGGAAGTTAATGGAATGGAAAGTCGAATGGAATGGAATTGAAAGTTCAATGGAAGGGAATGGAATGGAATGGAATGTGAAATGGAATGGAATGGAATATGGAAAAGAATGTGGAAAGGAATGGAATGGTATGTGGAACGAAAAGTGGAAGGGAATGGAACGGAACGTGGAATGGAATGGAATGGAATGTGTTATGGAATGAGGAATGGAATGGAATAGAATGGAAAGGAATTTGGAATATAATGGAATGGAATGTGGAATGGAAAGTGGAATGGAATGGAAAGGAATGTGGAAAGGAATGTGGAACAGAATGGCATAGAATGTGGAATGGAATGGAATTTAACGTGGAACGGAATGTGGAATGAAAAGTGGAATGGAATGGAATGGAATGGAATGTGTAATGGAATGGGGAATGGAACGTGGAATGGAGTGGAATGGAAGGTGAATTGGAATGAGGAATGGAGTGGAATGCAATGTGGAATTGAATGCGGAATGGAATGGAATGGAATGTGGAATGGAATGTGGAATGAAATGGAATGGAACGTGGAATGGAATGAGGAATGGAACATGGAATTGAAGATGGAATGGATCGTGGAATGGAACGTGGAATGGAATGTGGAATGGAGTGGAATGAAAAGTGGAATGGAAAGAGGAATGGAATGTGGAATGGAATGGAGTGGAACGTGGAATGGAATGAGTAAAGGAAAGTGGAATAGAATGCAATGGAACGTGGAATGCACCATGGAAAGGAACGAGGAATGGAAAGAGGAATGGAACGTGTCATGGAATGGAACGTGGAATGGAATGAGGAAAGGAACATGGAATTGAAGATGGAATGGATCGTGGAATGGAACGTGGAATGGAATGTGGAATGGAATGAAATGAAAAGTGGAATGGAAAGAGGTATGGAATGTGGAATGGAATGGAGTGGAACGTGGAATGGAATGAGGAAAGGAAAGTGGAATAGAATGCAAAGGAACGAGGATTGGAACGAGGAATGGAACGTGGCATGGAAAGTGGAATGGAATGGAACGTATAATGGAGTGGAATGGAACCTGGAATGGAATGTGGAATGCAATGGAAAGGAATGGTATGTTTAAAAGAATGGAATGGAATGGAAAGTGGAATGGGACGGAATAGAATGGAATGGAATGTGGAATGGTATGTGGAATAGAAAGCAATGTAAAGTGGAATAGAAGGCAATGGTGGAATGGAATGGAATGGAATGTGGAATGGAATGGAATGTGTAATGTGGAATAGAATGGAATGAGGACTGGCATGGAATGGAATGGAATGTGGAATGCAAAGGAATGGAATGGAATATGGAATGGAATAGAATGGAATGTGGGATGGAATGTGGAAAGGAAACGAATGGAATGTGAAATGGAATGTGGAATGGTATGGAAAGGAATGGAATGGAATTTGATATGGAATGGAATGGAAAGTGGAATGGAATGGAATGGAATAAAATGTGAAATGGAATGGAATTGAATGTGGAATTGAATGGAATTAAATATGGAATGGAAAGGAAAGGAATGGAATGTGAAATGGAATGGAATGGAAAGTGAAATGGAATGGAATGGAATGTGGAATGGAATGGAATGGAATGTGGAATGGAATGGGGAATGGAATGAAATGGAAAGTCGAATGAAATGGAATGTGGAATGTGGAATAGAATGGAATACAGAATGGAATGGAATGGAATGTGGAATGCAATGGAAAGCAATGGAATATGGAATGTGGAACGCAATGGAATGGAATGTGGAATGAAATGTGGAAAGAAATGTGGAATGGAATGTGGAATAGAATGGAATGGAATGTGGAATGGAATGTGGAAAGGATTGGAATGGAATGGAATGCAATGTGAAATAGAATGGAAAGGAATGTGGAATGGAATGAAATGTAATTTGGAATGGAACGGAATGGAATGTGGAATGGAGTGGAATTTAACGCAATGTGAAATGGAATGGAACGAAATGTGGAATGGAATGGAATAGAATTTCCAATGGAATGGAATGGAATGTGGAATGGAATGCTGAAAGGAATGGAATGCCATGTGGAATGAAATGGAATGGAATGTGGAATGGAATGAAATGGAACGGAGTGGAATTGAATGTGGAATGGAATGGAATGTGAATTGGAATGGAATGGAAAGTGGAATGGAATTGAATGGAATGTGCAACAGATTGTGGAATGAAATGGAATGGAATGTGGAATGGAGTGGAATGAAATGGAATGCTGAATTCAATGTAATAGAATGTGGAGTGCAATGGAATTTAATGAAATGTGGATTGCAAAGGAATGGAACGGAATGTGAAATGGAATAGAATGGAATGTGGAATGCAATGGAATCAAATGGAATGGAATGTGGAATGGAATTGAATGGAATGTGGAATGGAATGTAAGGGAATGTGGAATGGAATGGAATGGAATGTGGAATGGAATGGAATGGAATCGAATGGAATGAAATGTGGAATAGAATGGAATGGAATGTGGAATGGAATGGAATGTGAAATGGAATGGAATGGAATGTGGAAGGGAATGGAAAGCAATGGAATATGGAATGTGGAATGGAATGGAATGTGAAATGGAATGGAATGGAATGTGGAAGGGAATGGAAAGCAATGGAATATGGAATGTGGAACGCAATGGAATGGAATGTGGAATGGAATGTGGAAAGAAATGTGGAATGGAATGTGGAGTAGAATGGAAAGGAATGTGGAATGGAATGTGGAAAGGATTGGAATGGAATGGAATGCAATGTGGAATGGAATGTGGAAAGGATTGGAATGGAATGGAATGCAATGTGAAATGGAATGGAAAGGAATGTGGAATGGAATGAAATGTAATTTGGAATGGAACGGAATGGAATGTGGAATGGAGTGGAATTTAACGCAATGTGAAATGGAATGGAACGAAATGTGGAATGGAATGGAATAGAATTTCCAATGGAATGGAATGGAATGTGGAATGGAATGCTGAATGGATTGGAATGCCATGTGGAATGAAATGGAATGGAATGTGGAATGGAATGAAATGGAATGGAGTGGAATTGAATGTGGAATGGAATGGAATGTGAATTGCAATGGAATGGAAAGTGGAATGGAATTGAATGGAATGTGCAACAGATTGTGGAATGAAATGGAATGGAATGTGGAATGGAATGGAATGAAATGGAATGCTGAATTCAATGTAATAGAATGTGGAGTGCAATGGAATTTAATGAAATGTGGATTGCAAAGGAATGGAACGGAATGTGAAATGGAATAGAATGGAATGTGGAATGCAATGGAATCAAATGGAATGGAATGTGGAATGGAATTGAATGGAATGTGGAATGGAATGGAATGGAATGTGGAATGGAATGGGGAATGGAATGGAATGGAATGGAATGTGGAATGGAATGGGGAATGGAATGGAATGGAATGTGGAATGGAATGTGGAATGGAATGGAATGGAATGTGGAATGGAATGCAATGTGGAATGGAATGGAATGGAATGTGGAAGGGAATGGAATGGAATGTGGAATGGAATGTAGTGGAACGTGGAATGGAATATGGAATGGAATTTGGAATGGAATGGAATGGACTGTGGAATGGAATGGAAAGGAATGGAATGTGAAATGGAATTTAATGGATTGTGGAATGGAATGATATGGAATGGAATGTGGAATGGAATGGAATGGATTCTGGAACGGAATGCAATTGAATGTGAAATGGAAGGGAATGGAATCTGGAATGGATTGGAATGGATGGTGGAATGGAATGTGAAATGGAATGTGGAATGGTACGTGGAATGGAATGAAATGGATCGTGGAATGCAGGGGAATGGTACGTGGAATGGAATGGAAAGAAACGTTGAATGGAACGAGGAATGGAATGTGGAATGGAACGTAAAATGGAATTAAATGAAATGTGGAATGCAATAGAATGGAATGTGAAATGGAATGAAATGGAAAGTGGAATGGAATGGAGTGGAATATGGAATGGAACGTGGAATGGAATTGAACGGAAACTGGAATGGAACGCCTAATGGAACGTGGAATGGAACATGAAATGAAATACAATGGAAAGTGGGATGGAATGTGAAATGGAATCTGGAATGGAATGGAATGGAATGTGGAATGGAATGGAATGGAATGTGGAAAATTATGGAATGGATTGGAAGTTGGAATGAAATTTGTACTGGGATGTGGAATACAATCGAATGGAATGGAAGGTGGAACGTAATGTTGAATGGAATGAAATGGAATGTGGAATGGAATGGAATGGAATTGAATGTGGAAGGAATGGAATGGAAAGTGGTATGGAATGGATCGTGGAAAAGAATGGAATGGAATGTGGATTGGAATGGAATGGAAAGTGGAATGGAATAGAATGGAATGGAATGGAATGAAATGTGGAATACAAAGGAATGAAATGCAATGGAATGTGGAATGTAACGGAATTGAACGTGGAGAGGAAAGTGGAATTGAATGGAATGTAATGGAACGTGGAAAGTAATGGAACGGAATGTGGAATTGAATATGAAATGTAGTGGAATGGAATGTGGAACGGAGAGAGGAAAGGAATGGAAGGGAATGTGGAATGGAATGGAATGGAATCTGGAATAGAGTTGAATCGAATCAAATGTGGACTGGAATGGATTGGAATGCAATGGAATGGAATGTGGAAGGGAATAGAATGGAATGTGGAATGGAATGAAATTGAATGTTTAATGGAAAGTGGAATAGAATGTGGAAAGGAATAGAATGGAATGGGGAATGGAATGTGCAATGGAAGGAAATGTGATGTGGATTGGAATGTGGAATGGAATGGAATGGAATGGAATGTGGAATGGAAACGAATGGAATGGAATTGAATTTTCAATGGAATGGAACAGAATGTGGAATGGAATAGAATGGAATGGAATGTGGAATATAAAGGAATGGAATGGAATGGAATTTTCAATGGAATGGAATAGAATGTGGAATGGAATGGAAGGGAATCTTGAATGGAATAGAATGGAATAGAATGGAATGTGAAATGGGATGTGGAAAGGAATAGAATGGAATGAAATAGAATGTGGAAAGGAATGGAATGGAATGGAATGGAATGTGGAATGGAATGGAATGGAATGTGGAATGTAATGGAATGTGGAATGGAAAGGAATTGAATTGAATGGAAGGGAATGGAATGGAATGGAACAGAATGGAATGGAATTGAATTTAAAGGAATGTAATGTGCAATGGAATGTGGAATGGAATGTGGAATGGAATACGGAATGGACTGTGGAATGGAATGTAGAATGGAATGGAATGTGGAATGGAATGTGGAATGGAATGGAATGTGGAATGGAATGTGGAATGTAATGGAATGGAATGTGGAATGGATTGGAATGGAATGTGGAATGCAGCATGGAATGGAATGGAATGGAAACGAATGGAATATGGAATGGAATGTCGAATGGAACGTGGAATGGAATGGATGCAATGGACTGGAATGTGGAATGGAATGTGGAATGGAACGTGCAGTGGAATGCAATGGAATGGAATGTGGAATGGAACGTGGAATGGAATGGAATGGAATGGATTGGAACGTGAAAAGAAATGTGGAATGGAATGTTGAGTGGAATGGAATGGAATGGAATGTGAGACGGAATGTGGAATGGAACATGGAATGGAAAGGAATGGATTGTGGAGTGGAAGATGGAATGGATTGGAATGGAATGTGTAATGGAATGGAATGGAACGTGGAATGGAGTGTGGAATGCATTGACAAGGAATGTGGGATGGAATGGAATGGAACGTGGAATGGAAAGTGCAAAGGATTGGAAAAGAATGTGTAAAGGAATGCTGTGTATTGTATAATGGAATGGAATGGAAATAAATGTGGAATGGTATGGAATGGACTGGAATGGGATGTGTAATGTAAAGGAATGGAATGGAATGGAATGTGGAATGGTATGGAATGTAATGAAATGCAATGTGTAATGGAAAGGAATGGAATGGAATGGAATGTGTCGTGGAATGGAATGGAATGTGGAATGGAATGTGGAATGGAATGCATTGGAATGGAATGGAATTGATTGTTGAATGCAGTGGAATGGAATGTGGAATGGAATGGAACATAATGGAATGGAATTGAACGTGGAATGGAATGAAATGTGGATTGGAATGGATAGTGTAATAGAATGGTATGGAATGTTGAATGGTATGTGGAATGGAATGGAGTTGAATGTTTAATACAATGTGGAATGGATTGGAATGGAATGCAAAGGAATGGAATGCAGAATGGATTGGAATGGAATGTGGAATGGAATGGAATGGAATGTTTAATTGAATGTGGAAAGAATGGAATGGAATGTGGAATGGAATGTCGAAAAGAACGTGGAATGGAATGGAATGGAATGGATTGGAATAAGGAATGGAATCTGGAATGGAACGTGGAATGGAATGGAATGGAATGGAATGTGGAATGGAAAGTATAAGGGAACGTGGTATGGAATGGAATGCAACGTGGAGTGGAATGTGGAATTAATTGGAATGGAATGTGGAATGGAATGGAATGGAACGTGGAATGGAGTGTGGAATGGATAGGCAAAGAATGTGGAATGGAATGTAATGGAATGTGGAATGAAATGTGTAAAGGATTGGAAAGGAATATGTAATGGAATGCAATGTATCGTATAATGGAATGGAATGGAAAGGAATGTGGTATGGTATGGAATGGACTGGAATGGAATTTGTAATGGATAGGAATGAAATGGAATGGAATGTTGAATGGTATGGAATGCAATGGAATGCAACGTGTAATGGAAAGGAATGGAAGGGAATGGAAGGTGGCATGGAATGGAAAGGAATGTGGAATGGAATGTGGAATGGAATGGAATGGAATGGAATAGATTGTGCAATGGAAAGGAATGGAAAGTGGAATGGAATGGAATGGAATTTAATTGAATGTGGAATGGAATGGAATGTGGATTGGAATGGATTGTGTAATAGAATGTAATCTAAAGTTGAATGGTATGTGGAATGGAATGGAATTGAATGTGGAATTGAATGTGGAATGGATTGGAATGGAATGGAATGGAATGGAATGTGGACTGGAACATGGAAAGTAATGGAACGGCTACTGGAATGCGTCGGATTGTGATGTGTAATGGAATGAGGAATGGAATGGAATAGAGTGGAAAGGAATGTGGAATGTGGAATGGAACGAAATGTGGAATGGAATGAGGAATGTAATTGAATGCAATGTGGAATGGTAGGGAGTAGAATGTGGAATGGAATGTGGAATGTAGTGGAATGCAATGTGGAATGGAATGTGGAATGTAATGGACAGAAATGTGGAATTGAAGGGAATGGAATCTGGAATGGAATGGAAAGAAATGGAATGGAATGTGAACTGGAATAGAACGGAATGTAATGGAATGTGGAATGGAAAGGAAAGGAAAGTGAAATGGAATGTGGAATGGAATAGAATGGAATGTGGATTGGAAAGGAATGGAATGGAATGGAATGTGGAATTGAATGGAATGGAATGTGGAATGGAACGTGGAAAGTAATGGAATGGACAGTGGAATGGAATGAAATGTAATGTGTAATGGAATGAGGAGTGGAATGGAATAGAATGGAATGGAATGTGGAATGTGGAATGGAAAGGAATGTGCAATGGAATGTGGAATGGAATTGAATGGAATGTGGAATGGTACAGAGTGGAATGCGGAACGGAATGTGGAATGTAGTGGAATGGAATGTGGAATGGAGTGTGGAATGTAATGGACAGGAATGTGGAATTGAATGGAATGGAATCTGGAATGGAATGAAATGGAATGGAATGTCGGCTGGAGTGGAATGGAATGGAATGGAATGTGGAATGGAATGGAATGGAAAGTGGAATGGAATCTGGTAAGGAATGTGTAATGGAATGGAATGGAAAGGATTGGAATGGAAAGGAATGGAGAATGTATTGGAAAGGAATTTGGAAGGGAATGGAATTTAATGGAATAGAATGGAATGTGGAGCGGAATGTAGAATGGAATGAAACGGGATGTGGAACGGAATGTGGAATGGAATGGAATGGAATGGAATGTGGAATGGAATTTGGTATGGAATCTAGAATTTAATGTGCAATGGAATGGAAAGGAATGGATTGGAATGAGGAATCGAATGGAATGGAATGTGGAATGTAGTGGAATTGAATATGGAATGGAGAGTGCAAGGGAATGGAAAGGAATGTCAAATGCAATGGAATGGTATCTGGAATGGAGTTGAATCAAATGGAAATCGGACTGGAATGGAATGGAATTGAATGTGGAATGGAATGTAATGGAATGTGGAATGGAATGAAATGGAATGTGGAATAGAAAGTGTAATGGAATGTGGAAAGGAATAGAATGGAAGGGGAAAGGAATGTGCAATGGAATGGAATTTGATGTGAAATGGAATGTGGAATGGAATGGAATTGTATAGAACGTGGAATGGAAAGGAATGGAATGGTATGGAAAGTTGAATGGAATGGAATTTAATGTGGAATGTATTGGAATGGAATCTGGAATGGAATGGAAAGGAATAGAATCGAATGTGGAATGGAATGCGGAACAGAATGGAATGGAACAGAAAGTGGAATGGAATGGAATGGAATGTGGAATGGAATGGAATGTGGAATGGAATGGAATTGAATGGAATTGAATGGAATGGAATGGAAGAGGATGGAATGGAATGGAATTTAAAGGAATTGAAGTGGAATTGAATGTGAAATGGAATCCGGAATTGACTGTGGAATGGAATGTGGAAAGGAATGGAATGTGGAATGGTATCTGGAATGTAATGGAATGGAATGTGGAATGGAATGGAATGTGAAATGGAAATAGAATGGAATGTGAAAAGGAAATAGAATGGAATGTGGAATGGAATGGAATGGAAAGTGGAATATAATGCATTGGAAACTGGAATGGAACGTGGAATGGAATGGAATGGAATGTGGAATGGAATGTGGAATGGAAAGTATTGGAATATGGAATGGAATGTGAAATGGCATGGAATGGAATGTGGAATGGAAAGAATGGAATGTCGAATGGAATGTCGAATGGAATGGACTGAAATGGAATGCGGATTGCAATGAAATGGAATGGAATGGAATGAAATATGGAATGGAATGGAATGGAATGTGGAAAGGAATGTGGAATGGAAACTGGAAAGGAATGGAATGGAATGGAATGGAATGGAATGTGGAATGGAATGTGGAATGGAACGTGTAATGGAATGGAATGGAGAGGAATGGAATGTGGAATGGAAAGCGGAATGGAATGGAATGGAATGGAATGGAATGGAATGGAATGGAATGTGGAATGGAATGTGGAATGGAACGTGTAATGGAATGGAATGGAGAGGAATGGAATGTGGAATGGAAAGCGGAATGGAATGGAATGGAATGGAATGGAATGTGACGTGGATTGTGGAATGGAACGTGGAATGGAAACGAATGGAATGTGGAATGTAGTGTGGAATAGAAAGGAAAGGAATCGCATATAATGGAATGTGGAAAGGAACAGAATTGATCGGAATGGAATGGAATGGAATGCAGAAGGCAATGAGGAATGGAATGGAATGGTATGAAATGTGGAATGAAATGTGGAATGGAATAGAATGGAAGGCAATGTGGAAAGGATTGTGGAAAGGAATGTGGAATGGAATGGAATGGAATATGGAATGGAATGGAATGGAATGTGGAATGGAATGGAATGTGGAATGGAATGGCGTGGAATGAAATGGAATGGAATGTGGAATAGAATGGAATATGATGTGGAATGAAATGTTGAATGGAATGGAATGGAATGTGGAATGGAATGGAATGGAGTGGAATGTGGAATGGAATGGAATGGAATGTGGAATGGAATGTGGAATGGAATGGAATGGAATTTGGAATGGAATGGAATGGAATGTGAAATCGAATGTGGAATGGAATGGAATGTGAAATGGAAATAGAATAGAATGTGGAATGGAAAGGAATGTGGAATGGAATGGAATTGAATGGAATGGAATGGAATGGAATGGAAGAGAATGGAATGGAATGGAATGGAAAGGAATGGAATGTGGAATTGAATGTCAAATGGAATCCGGAATTTACTGTGGAATGGAATGTGGAAAGGAATGGAATGAGGAATGGAATGTGGAATATAATGGAATGGAATGGAGTGGAAAGTGGAATGCAGCGTGTAATGGAGTGGAATGGATTGAAATGGAACGTGGAATGGAATGGAATGGAAGAGAATGAAATGTGGAATGGAATGTCGAATGGAACGTAGAATGGAATGGAAAGGAAAGGAATGTGGAATGGAATGTGGAATGCAAAGGAATGGAACATTTAGTGGAATGTGGAATGGATTGGAATGGAATGTGGAAAGGAATGGAAGGGAACGTATAATGGAATGTTTAATGGATGGGAAAGGAATGTGGAATGGAATGGAGTGGAATGCGGAATGGAATGTGGAATGGATTGGAAAGACATGTGTAATGGAATGAAATGGATTGTATAATGGAATGGAATTGAAAGGAATGTGGAATGGTATGGAATGGAGTGAAATGAAATGTGGAGTGGTATGGAATGGAATGGAATGGAATCTGTAAAGGAAAGTAATGGAATGGAATGGAATGTGGAATGGAATGGAATGGAACGTGGAATGGAATGTAGAATGGAATGGAATGGAATAGAATGGATTGTGAAATGGAATGGAATGGAATGTGGAATGGAATGAAATGGAATGGAATGTGGAATGGAATGAAATGGAATGAAATGGAATTGAATGTGGAATGGAATGGAATGTGAATTGGAATGGAATGGAATGTGGAATGGAATGGAATGGAATATGGAACGGAATGTGGAATGGAAAAGAATGGAATGTGGAATGGAATGGAATGGAATGGAATGGAATGTGGAATGGAATGGAATGGAATGGAATGTGGAATAGAATGTAATAGAATGTGGAATGCAATGGAGTGGAATGAAATATGGGATGCAAAGGAATGGAACGGAATTGAAAGTGGAATGGAGTGGAATGGAATGTGAAATGGAATGTGGAATGGAATGTAATGGAATTGAAAGGAATGTAATGTGGAATTGAATTGAATGGAATGTGGAATGGAATGGAATGTGGAATGGAATGGAATGGAATTGAAAGGAATGTAATGTGGAATTGAATTGAATGGAATGTGGAATGGAATGGAATGTGGAATGGAATGGAATGCCATCTGGAATGGAATGTGGAGTGAAATATGGAATAGAATGGAATGCAATGTGGAATGGAATAAGTAGTGAATCGTAGAATGGAATGGACTGGAACGTGGAATGGAAAGTGGAATGCAACGTGGAATAGAAACTTTAATGGGTCGTGGAAAGGAATGGCATGGAATGTGAAATGGAATGGAATGGAAATTGGAACATAATGGAACGTGGAATGGAGTGGAATGGAACTTGTAATGGAATGTGGAATTGAATGGAATGGAATGGAATGTGGAAAGGAATGAGGAATGGAACCTTTAATGGAATGGAATGTGGAATTGAATGAAATGGAATGTGGAAAGGAATGAGGAATGGAACTTTTAATGGAATGGAATGGAAGAGGGAATACAACATGGAATGGAACGTAGATTGGAACGTGGAATGTATCGTGGAATGGAGTGGAATGGAATGTGGAATGAACTGGAACGTGGACTGGAATGGAAAGGAATGTGGAATGGAATGGATTGGAACGTGAAATGGAATAGTATGGAAATTGGAATGGATTGGAATGGAACGTGGAATGGAATGTGGAATGGAATGGAACAGAATGGAATGCAAAGTGGAATGGAATAGATTGTGGAATGGAATTGAATTGAACGTGGAATGGAATGTGGACTGAAATGGAATGGAATGTGGAATGAAATGGAATGGAATGTTTAATGGAATGGAATGTGAAATGGAAGTAGAATGGAATGTGAAATGGAAATAGAATGGAATGGAATGTAATGTGGAATATAATGCAATGGAAAGTGGAAAGGAACGTGGAATGGAATGGAATGGAATGTTGAATGGAAGGAATGGAATGTCGAATGGAATATCGAATGCAATGGACTGAAATGGAATGAGGAATGCAATGGAATGGAATGGAGTGGAATGAAATATGGAATGGAATGGAATAGAATGTGGAATGGAATGTGGAATAGAAAGTGGAATGGAATGGAATGGAATGGAATGTGGAAAGGAATGTGGAATGGAACGTGTAATGGAATGGAATAGATAGGAATGGAATGTGGAATGGAATGTGGAATGGAAAGTGGAATGGAAAGGAGTGGAATGGAATGTGAGGTGGATTGTGGAATGGAACGTGGAATGCAATGGAATGGAATGTGGAATGTAATGTAGAATAGAATGGAAAGGAATCGAATGTAATGGAATGTGGAATGGAATAGAATTGAACGGAATGGAATAGAATGGAGTGCGGAAGGCGATGTGGAATGGAATGGAATGGAATGAAATGTGGAATGGAATGGGGAATGAAATATGGAATGGAATGTGGAATGGAATGGAAGGGAATGCAAAGTGGAATTGAATGTCGTATGGAATGTGGAATGGAATGGAATGGAATATGGAATGCAATGGAATGGAATGTGCAATGGAATGTGGAATGGAATGTAACGGAATGGAAGGTGGAACGGAATGGAGTGGAATGGAATGGAATGGAATGTGGAATAGAATGGAATGGAATGTGGAATGAAATGAGGAATGGAATGCAATGGAATGTGGAAAGGAATGGAATGGAATGGAATGGAATGTGGAATGGAATGGAATGGAACGTGGAATGGAATCTGGAATTGAATGGAATGGAATGTAGAAAGGAATCAGTAATGGAATGGATTTGAATGTGGAATGAAATGGAATGGAATGAGGAATCGAATGTGCACTGGAATGGAATGTGAAATAGAAATAGAATGGAATGTGGAATGGAATGGAATGGAATGTCGAATGGAATTAACTGGAATGGAATGTGGAATGCAATGGAATGGATGGGAATGGAATTTAAAGTGGAATGGAATGGAATGGAATGTGGAATGCAATGGAATGGATGGGAACGGAATTTAAAGTGGAATGGAATGGAATGGAATGTGGAATGGAACGTGGAATGGAATGGAATGTAATGGAATGTGGAATGTTATTTTGAATGGAACGTGGAATGGAATGGAATGGAACGGAAAGGCATGTTGAATAGAATGTTGAATGGAACGTGGAGAAGAATGGAATGAAATGGAGTGGAAAGTGGAGTGGATTGTGGAATGGAACGTGGAATGGAATGGAATGGAATGGAATGTGGAATGGAATGAGGAATAGAATGGAATGGAATCGAATGGAATGGAATGTGGAATGGAATGGAATTGAACGGAAGGAGGAATGCAATGGAATGGAATGTGGAATAGAATGGAATGGAAAGTGGAAGTCAAAGGAATGGAAAGTGCAATGGAATGGAATGGAATGTGGAATATAATGGAAATGAATGTGGAATGGAATGGAAAGAAATGGAATGTGGACTGGAATAGCACGTGGAATGGAATGGAATTGAAGGTGCATTGGAATATGGAATAGAACGGAACGCCAGGTGGAATGGAATGTGGAATGGAATGTGGAATTGAATGGAACAGAATGTGGAATGGATCGTGTACCGGAACATGGAATGGAATCTAATGGAATGGAAAGGAATGTGGAATGAAATGGAATGGAAAGAGAACTGGAATGGAATGGAATGGAACGTGGAATAGAATGGAATGGAATGTGAAATGGAATGTGGAATGGAATGGAATGGAATATTGAGTGGTATGGAGTGCAATTTGGAATGGAATGTGGAATGTAGTGGAATGGAATGGGGAATGGAATGTTGAATGGACTGGAAAGGAATGTGGAATGTAATGAAATGGAATCTGGAATGGAATGGAATGGAATGGAATGTGGACTGGAATGGAATGGAATGGAATGGAATGTCGAAAGGAATGGAATAGAAGGTGGAATAGAATGTGGAATGGAATGTGGAATAGAATGGAATGGAATGTGGAAAGGAATGTGGATTGGAATGGAATGGGATGTGGAATGGAATGTGGAATGGAATGGAATGGAATGGGGTGGAATGTGGGACGGAATGTGGAATGGAAACTGGAATGGATTGTAAAATAGAATGGAATTTAATGGAATGTGGACTGGAATGGAATGGAATGAGAAATGGAATAGAATGTGGAATGGAATTGAATTGAAAGTAATGGTATCTGGAACGGAATGTGGAATTGAATTGTATGGAATGGAATTGAATGGAAGGGAATGTGCAATGGAATGTGGAATGTAACATGGAATGGAATGTGGAATGGAATGTGGAATGGAATGTGGAATGGAATGGAATGCAATGTGGAATGGAATGGAATGGAATGTGGAATGGAATGTGGAATGGAATCTGGAATGGAATCTGCAATGGAATGTGGAATGGAATGGAATGGAATGAAATGGTATGTGGAATGGAATGGAATGGAATGTGGATTGGAATGGAAAGGAATGTGGAAAGGAATTGAATGGAATGTGGAATGGAATGGAATGGAATGGAATGGGTTGTGGAATGCAATGGAATGGAATGGATTGTCGAATGGAATGGAATGCAATGGAATGGAATGTGGAATGGAATCTGCAATGGAATGTGGAATGGAATGGAATGTGGAATGTCATGGAATGTAATCGGATGGAAGTTGGAATGGAACGTGGAATGGAATGTGGTATGGAATGGAATGGAATGGAATTCAGTGGAATAGAATGTGGAATGGAATGGAATGGAATGTGGAATTGAATGTAATGGCATGTGGAATGGGATGGGGAGTGGAACGGAAAGGAATATTGAATTGAAAGTGGAATGGAACGGAATGTGGATTGCAATGGAATGGAATCGAGTGGAATGTGGAAAGGAATGGAATGGAATGTGGAATGAAATGGAATGGAATGGAATGTAGAATGGAATGTGATGGAATGTAGAATGGAATGCTTATTGGAATGGAATGTGGAATAGAATGGAATGGAACGTGGAATGGAATGGAGTGGAATATGGAATGGAATGTGGAATGGAATGGAATGGAATGTTGGAATGGAATAAAAAATTGAACGTGGAATGGAATGCAATGGAACGTGGAATGGAAAGTGGAATGCAAGATGGAATGGAACTTGGAATGGATGGTGGAACGGAATGGAATGGAACGTGGAATGGAATGGAACGTGAAATGGAATGGAATGGAACTTAGAATGGAATGGAACGTGGAATGGAATGGAATGGGACGTAGAATGGAATAGAATGTGAAATGGAGTGGTATGTAACGTTGAATGGATTTTGTAATGGAATCGAATGGAAGGTGGAATGGAATGAGGAACGGATTATGGAATACAATGGAATGGAACATGGAATATAACGTGGAATGGAACACGGAATGGAACGTGGAATGTATCGTCGAATAGGATGGAATGGAACGTAGAATCGAATGGAACGTGGAATGGAATGCAATGGAATGTGGAATGGATGTGGAATGGATTGGAATGGAATGTGGAATGGAATTGAATGGAATGTGCAACGGAATGGAATGGAATGCAATGTGGAAAGAATGGAATGGAATGGATTGTGGAATGGAATGTTGCATGGAAAGGAATGGAACGTTGAATGGAATGGTATGGAAAGGGGAATGGAGTGGAATGGAACTTGGAATGGAATGTGGAATGGAATGAAACGGAATGGAAAGCAAAGTGGAATGCAATCGAAGGTGTAATGGAATGGAATTTAATGTGGAATGGAATGTGGAATGTAATGGAATGGAAAGTGGAATGGCATGTGGAATGGAACCTGGAATGGAATGTAATGGAATGTGGAATGGAATTTGGAATGGATTGGAATGGAAAGTGGAATGGAATGGAATGTAAGGGAATGGAGTAGAATGTGGAATGGAATGCAATGGAATGGAATGGAATGGAATGTGGAATGGAATGTGGAATGAATTGGAATGGAATGGAATGTGGAATGGAATGGAATGGAATGGTATGGAATGTGGAATGGAGAGGAATGGAATGGAATGGAATGGAATGTGGAATGAAATGAAATGTGGAATGGAAAGGAATTCAATGTGTAATGGAATTCCATTCCATTCCATTCCAGTCCGAATTCCATTCCATTCCATTGCATTCCACATTCCGTTCCACATTCCATTCCATTCCGTTTCACATTCCATTCCATTCCATTCCACATTCCGTTCCACATTCCATTCCATTCCGTTTCACATTCCATTCCACTCTCCATTCCATTCCACATTCCATTCCACTTTCCATTCCTTTCCATTCCATATTCCATTCCACCTTCCATTCCATTGCATTGCTCGTTTCATTCCACATTCCATTCCATTCCATTCCACTTTCCTTTCCACATTCCATTCCACATTCCATTCCACATTCCGTGCCATATTCCATTCCATTCCATTCCACAGTCCATTTCTTTACATTCCACATTGCATACCACATTCCATTTCACCTTCCATTCCATTCCATTCCACGTACCCTTCGGAATTACATTGGACATTCCATTCCACGTTCCATTCCATTGCATTCCACGTTCCGCTCCATGTTCCATTCCATTCCATTCAACATTCCATTCCATTCCATTCCACATTCCATTCCCTTCCTTTCCACGTTCCATTCCATTCTGTTCCACGTTCCATTCCATTCTGTTCCACGTTCCATTCCATTCCATTCCACGTTCGATTTCATTCCATTTCACATTCCATTTCACGTTCAATTTCACATTCCATTCCACCTTCCATTCCATTCAATTCCCTTCCATTCCACATTAGATTCCATTCCATTCCACTTTCCATTCCACTTTCCATTCCACGTTGCATTCCACGTTTTATTCTGCGTTCCATTCCACGTTCCATTTCTTTCCACTCCACCTTCCATTCCATTGCCTTCCACATTCCATTCTGTTCAATTCCATTCCATTCCACATTCCATTGCACAATCCATTCCCTTCGATTACAGATTCCATTCCATTTCATTCCACATTCCTTTCCACGTTCCATTCCACATTCCATTCCACATTGCTTTCCATTCCAGTCCATATTCCATTCCACATTCTATACAATTCCATTTAAACCTTCCATTCCATTCCATTACACATTCCATTCCACATTCCATTCCATTCCATTCCACATTCCATTCCTCATTCCGGTTCTTTCCATTCCATATTCCATTCCAAATTGCATTCCACATTCCATTCCGCATTCCATTCCATATTTCAATCCATTACATTCCGCAATCCATTCAACATTCCATTCCATTGCATTCCAGATTCCATTCCACGTTCCGTTCCACATTCTATTCCATTCCATTCCACGATCCATTCCACGTTCCATTCCACAATCAATTCCATGTTCCATTCCACTTTCCATTCCATTCCGTTCCACATTCCATTGCACATTCCATTCCACCCTCCATTCCGCATTCAATTCCATTCCATTCCACATTCCATTCCATTGTATTACACAGTCCATTCCACATTCCTTTCCATTCCATTCCATTCCACGTTCCATTCCACATTCCGTTCCATTCCACTGCACATTACATTCCACATTCCATTCCATTCCAATCCTCATTCAATTATACATTCCTTTCCAAGTTCCAGTCCACATTCTATTACACGTTCCATTCCATTCCATTCCACGTTCCATTCCACATTCCATTCTACATTCCATTCCACATTCCATTACCTTCCATTCCAGATTCCATTCCACTTTCCATTCCATGCTACATTCCATTCCACATTCCATTCCACATTTGTTTTCACATTCTTTTCCATTGCATTCCACGTTTCATTCCATTCCACATTCCATTCCATATTCCGTTCCATTCCTTTCCACATTCCATTCCATGTTCCATTCCATTCCAATCCACGATCCATTCCACATTCCCTTCCATGATCCATCCCATTTCATTCCACGATCCATTACAAATTCCATTCCATTCCATTACACTTTGCATTCCACATTCCATTCCACATAACATTCTGTTCCATTGCACATTCCTTTCCACACTCCATTCCACATTCCATTCCTCTTTCCATTCCATTCCATTCCACATTCAATCCCGCATTCCATTCCACATTCCATTCTGTTCCATTTCACTTTAATTTTCACTTTCTATTCCACATTCCATTTGATTCCTTTCCACATTCCATTCCACACTGCATTACACCTTCCATTTCACATTCCAATCCACATTCCATTGCATTCCGTTCTACATTCCATTCCATTCCGTTCCACATTCAATTGCATTCCTTTCCACATTTCATTCCACTTTCCATTCCATTCCATTCCACATTCCATTTCACTTTCCATTCCATTCCATTACATTCCACATTCCAATCCACATTCCATTCCATTCCATTCCATTCCATTCTGAATTTCTTTGCACATTCCATTCCATTCCACACCACATTCCATTCCTCATTCCAATCCACATTCTATTCAATTCCATTCCATTCCATTCCGCATTTCATTGCACATTCCCTTCCATTCATTTCCACTTTCCATTCCATTCCATTCCATTCCACATTCCATTCCATTCCATTCCGCATTCCATTGCACATTCCTTTCCATTCCATTTCACGTTACTTTTCACTTTCCGTTCCACATTGCATTCCATTCCATTCCACTTTCCATTGTACTTTCCATTCCATTCCATTCCATTGCACATTCCATTTCACATTCCATTCCATTCCATTCCGTATTGCATTGCACATTCCTTTCCATTCCATTCCAAATTCCATTCCATTCAATTCAATTCCACATTCCATTCCACATTCCATTCCGTTCCATTCCACATTCCATTCCATTCCATTCCACATTCCATTCCATTCCATTCCAAATATCATTCCACATTCCATTCCAATTTCCATTCCACTTTCCATTCCATTCCATATTCCATTCCACATTCCATCCCACATTCCATTCCATTCAATTACACATTGCATTCCATTCCATTCCTTTCCATTCCATTCCACATTGCGTTCCACATTCCATTCCATTGCGTTCCACATTCCATTCCATTGCGTTCCACATTCAATTCCATTCCACTCCACATTTCATTCCACTTTCGATTCCATACCATTCCACTTTCCATTCCACTTTCGATTCCATTCCATTCCATTCCACATTCCAATCCACATTCTCTTCCATTCTATTACATTCCATTCCGCATTCCATTGCAAATTCCATTCCGTTCCATTCCACATTCCATTCCTTTCCATTCCGTTCCACATTCCATTCCACATTCCATTCCATTCCACATTCCATTCCATTCCACATTTCATTCCATTCCATTCCACAATCCATTCAACATTCCATTCCATTGCATTCCACATTCCATTCTAGATTCCATTCCACGTTCCATTCCACATTCTATTCCATTCCATTCCACGATCCATTCCACGTTCCATTCTACAATCAATTCCACGTTCCATTCCACTTTGCATTCCATTCTATTCCACTTTCCATTCCATATTGCATTCCATTCCTTTCCACGTTTCATTCCACATTCCATCGCACATTCCATTCCACGTTCCATTCCTCATTCAATTCCATTCCATTCCACATTCCATTCCATTGCATTCCATATTCCATTCCACATTCCATTCCATACCATTCCATTCCCCGTTCCATTCCACATGCCATTCCTTTCCATTGCACATTCCATCCCACTTTCCATTCCATTCCATTCCTCCTTCAATTCCACATTCCTTTCCAAGTTCCAGTCCATATTCTATTACACGTTCCATTCCATTCCATTCCACATTGCATTCCACATTCCATTCCACATTCCATTCCACATTCCACTCCATTCCATTCCAGATTCCATTGCACTTTCCATTCCATGCTACATTCCATTCCACATTTCTTTTCACATTCTATTCCATTGCATTCCGCATTCCATTCCATTCCATTCCACTTTCCATTCCACATTCCGTTCCATTCCTTTCCACATTCCTTTCCACATTCCATTCCACGTTCCATTCCATTCCAAACCACGATCCATTCCCTGTTCCCTTCCATGTTCCATCCATTTCATTCCACGATCCATTCCACATTCCATTCCATTCCATTTCACTTTGCATTCCACATTCTATTCCACATACCATTCTGTTCCATTGTGCATTGCATTCCAAACTCCATTCCACAATCCATTCCTATTTCCATTCAATTCCATTACACATTCCATTCCACATTCTCTTCCACATTCCATTCCGTTCTATTTCACGTTAGTTTTCACATTCCATTCCACATTCCATTGCATTCCATTCCACGTTTCTATCCATATTCCATTTCACTTTCCATTCCACTTTCCATTCCATTCCATTCAACATTCCATTCCATTCGATTCCACGTTGCATTCCATTCCATTCCTTTCAATTCCATTCCACATTCCATTCCATTCCATTCTATTCCACATTCCTTTCCATTCCATTCCACTTTCCATTCCATTCCTCATTCCTTTCAACATTCCCTTCCACATTCCATTCCATTCGTTTCTATTCCATTTTGCATTGCATTGCACGTTCTATACCATTTCATTCCACATTCCATTTCATTCCATTCCACATGCCATGCCATTCAATTGCTTATTTCATTCCATTCCTTTGCATTCCATATTCCATTCCATTCCATTTCCTTGCCATTCCATTCCATTCCATTCTATTCCAATTTCCATTCCATTCCA